>NW_010242480.1:0-24950 GCF_000690775.1 Eurypyga helias | reverse complement strand
TAATAATAATAATAATAGTAATAAACCCTCTTACATAAAGAATGTCTCAGACAAGCAGAGCCCCAAGGCTCAGAGGTTTGGGGTAAAAAGTTTGCTTTCATGGTAGCCATTTAATTTATGTGGCACATGGCACCCCAATAAAACACAGCTCAAAAAACCAGTATTCAGCTTTAAACCAGAACATGATGGCTTCCCCACAGACTATACGTAGCAGCAAGAGGTCACTAGCCTCTGACTATGTTCTGTTACGCTGACACGTCCTCTTAATTTTGTGCCCAAAGCAGAACTGGAGCCACACTCAGGCAGTCAGGCTCAGTGTCACACTAAGCAGAAACATGAAAACGTGCCTGAGAATCCCACCATGGTTAAACCTTGAGGCAGAACCCCACTGAAAGCACCCTCTGGTTCTGGTGGGCTGGAAGCAGGTAGCTTGTTGAAGGAGCTGGATTTAATAGATGCATTTAAAACCTCTATCAGATTTGGGATCCAGGTTTCTGCTGTGAAAAGCACTGCCTTCGTCGTAGCTTTGCAGATGTCTGTGGCGGGCCATGCCATGCCATACGGCACGGTGCTGAGCCTAACGCGACCCGTGAACTCCAGAGCCTTGCAGACAAACCTAGGGATCTGCTACACGCAAAGCCCGCTCCATGTCTTATTTTGTTGCTCTCCATATGCCAACAGAAGTTCAGAAATGAAGAAGGGATTAAAATACCGCCAGGACATACACCATTAAAAACAAAAGTCCAATTTTCTCATCACATTTATTCCCCAAAGGTCTTCAATCCGAAGAGTCCGTCTCCCTCCTGCCAGGCTGTACAGCTGGTGGCAATGCAGAGCTGAGGGCAGCTGGAGGAGGCTCGACCGCTCGCACCAGCACCAATCCTGCCAGCTCAACTTCTCCTCCCACAACCCCGTGTGGCACACGAACACGTCTCTCTCCACACCATTCCTTCAGTGGAGCGAGCTAGTCTGATAAAGAGCCGACCCAAGGCCAAGTCTGACCCCCATCACTCTCCGCAAGAGCCCGCTCTGCAAACTGCTACCAGCTGTCGTGTGCGGGTCGCAGCTTCTCCGTACACACCAGTGGGAAGCCCAGCAGGCCAATACTGAAGGCACCTTAACACGGGACGAAGAAGCACCAGGGAGCACAGGCCAGAGAGGCCTGAGTTGCTAAGTTCATGTCAACTCCTGAGTAAGAGGGTTTAACTACTGTACTGGCAAGATGGAAATAAAACTGAATACAAGCATTTTGAGACCAAAAGGTTCATACATACTGCAGGCACGGTTTTGTTCACTAAACAGTTATTGTTGAGGAGGTCTTAAGGGCATTCTGGTCCTTGGGAATTCATGGAATTGTTAATGACATAGAGTGTTTGGTTAAAATAAATGTACTCATCTTCTGAGAGAGGAGTTAAAACAGGTCTAGAAGCAGTGAAGTTGCGCTGAAGAAGAAGCACAAAATTTTGACTGATTATCTTGAACCGAAAAGCTGCATTCTATGAGGACAGTGAGCAGAGGAAAACTCACTCACTTCTTCCTCTCACCCAAAAATTTACTCAATCCATAACACCCGTTCTCTGCAATTCTTTATCCCTTAAAATCGTATCCATAATTCACACAATATTCTGGGACATTATAAATGACCCATGGACAAAATTACAGAACTTAAAGTATTTTTTAATATTGTTTTACAAAAAAAAGTATTGGGGTTTTTTTTCCAGATTGAGAATTCACTGACCACATCTCAGCCGACAGTATTCAGACAAAAGAAAGAAACATACACCAGAGCTGCGGACATGAACCCTTTTATTAACAGACACTTCCCTTATTGCAAGACAACTTCAAAGAGCCAAGTAAACATTCAAAAATGTTGTACACACTAAAATCAGTTAAGGCTTTTTTCCAATTACCATTTTTTTGCCCAGCTTACTTCTGTGACAGTTTCTTGTTTTGCTCAAGAATAAAGATAATATTTAAATGCTTTTAGCATAACAAGTATCTAGTTCCAGAATAGATCAAGGACTATCATCAGTAGACATTTCACTTTCAAACTGGAGTAATAAAACTGTTAAGTACCAAGTAGCTCATTTCTGAGAAGTATGATGAGAAGAAAAGGTCCTTACAGTAAGAAACAGTCACAGATTCTTGTTTCTGTTCATGCTACGCTAAGAATTCAAGCCAGGTATTTGCTAGTTAGAAGCAAATCAATGCAATCCTCACTACTATTACCACATTTACACTGTTTGGGTTTTTTTGTTCAAACACAAACAGTGTATTTTATTGCTCCCAAAGTCCTATATGATTATTGCAAAGTCATGATTGATGGATCTGACATCTTTGGTTGGTCACTCTGAAGGTGGATTGGTACCTAGATACTTTCAGCAGTCTTCATAAAGGATTTCATCCACTTGGACATCATTTTCTGTCACAGGCACTGATTCACAAATCTGTTCCCTAAAAGCCAAGGCAATCGTGTAGTGCTTTCCACTGGGATGTTTCATACATCTTTCAAGATAGGTATCATAATATCCTTTCCCTCTTCCCAATCTGTTGCCTTTTTTGTCAAACCCAAGGCCTGGCATGAAGATAAGGTCAAGACCCCCTGCAGAAAAATGAAATAAACATTAGTGGATGCACTGTGGATTTCCTGATGGCTCAACTACACCCACATCACTTCAGACATTTGCAAAAACACAAGCTTTGTCTTTTGCAAAATGCTCCCTTCTCTTTGATCAGATGAAAAATACTTTGAATACTAAACCTGTAAATTTACATTTTCATCTTATCAACTGCATACTAGATCAGCTACAAATTAATTAGACCTTGAAAAGCTAGAAGGGAAAAAAAACCTACCTTATAACAAATTTATTTTACCATTTTAATCCCACAGTTCCAAATACTAATGATTATGACTCTAAATCCAGCAGAGATTGAATTTAGGGAAATTAGATGCAGGAAGAATCAGAAAACCAGATGAACTTCAGCATCAGATACAAAAACAGAAAAGGAAAGAAGAATGAATAGAAGATGCATAAGAGAGAAAGAGCATCTTCTTGACATGACTGCAGGAGGTCATGAACCTTCACTCCGCCTCCCAAAACCAAAGAACCTGGTATACAACATATTCTGAGAGTGGGCATTTGCCCTCTTGTATCAAGATCAAGATTTGAAGGCTTGTCTCTTCGTGAGGTCAGGCTCCTCTTCTCCCAAAGGACTTTCTTCCTCAGCCTCTAGCAATTTTTACTGTTGCTTCAGCAGCACACACAGGCATTCTGCTTGCCTGCCCTGAACATCCCTCCTTCTGGCTCCCTGAGACTCTTCCAACACTGCACTTGACTGGAAATCAGAATTGGCTTAAAAACTGAAACAAGCTGCATACGCTGCTAATCATGGACAAAACAGACCCGACAGACTGGTGAAACCCTGACAAAAGACCCCACCAACCAGCTCCAGGATAAGAAGGCGAGATTAGCTAAGGCCTTTTTAACTGCTTTGTTCATACCCTATGAAGGGATGTGGACCAGCACCGTGCCAGGTAGCCAGCGACAGTTTACAGTCAGCTGCCCACTTCAGGGGTCGATTCACATCACTGCCAGGTAGGCAAAGGAACCGGCTGCCAGGCCGAGTGCCCGCCAGGCGTGGAGGCAGCCCATGTGCAGATTCCCGTAACTTATCCAAGGCTTGTTCGTTGGGTTTGAGAAATCTTGCAAGGACATCCTCTAAACAAATGAGCTTGGCTGGCCTGGAATTGACTGCTGGACCCAGGAATATCCCATGTATGAGTTTCACATGGCAGAGAAAGTCTTTTGTTACTGGCTGCTGGAGCAGACACTTCAGGAGAGGAGGGCAAGAAGGATAGTGGAAAGCCAGCGCAGGACTAAAGCACAGCTGACACGAGTCTGGGAAGAAAGCAAATGCTGTGTCTCCATCCACTGCTTCTTCCTTCTTACAGGAACCGTACTTAGCCTTACTCTGCTCCTCCTATGTCCTCCTCTCTCCTGATGCTTTGGATTGAGCTGCTCTCACTACATCTAGCTGAGGAATTCAGCATTCAAGGAGATGGGTGGGAGCACACACTGGAGGAGCCAGGGCTAAGCAGAGTTTTTCAGTTTCCAAGGAATCCCATCTGAGACCACATATCGACTCCGAACTCACCCTGGAAGTGCATGTTAAAAGTCCATATAACACCAACTCATATGCACACACTTCCCAGGCTCCCGGAGATTTCCTTCCACTGTTCATCCTCCAGAGGAGTCACTGACTTGAACACTCATCCATCATTACCTGATGACTTAATTAGAACATTGACATAAAATATGCAAGGCAACACAGTGTGAAATGCTTAGAGAAGATCAGTCTTGCAAATCTGGCGTCATACAGTTAAGCAGCATGTTTTTCATGGTCAGGGTAGTAAGAGGAGGGAATTAGCCAAAGGGCAAACCACAGAATACAACTGGTTGAAATAAAAAGGAGTCTGAGTGTTTTACCACCTTTACCACTTTTGACTCATAGGACAGACAAATGGCAAACAAAGGAGAAAAGAGGCATGAGTGTGGAACTATGGCCCCATCTGAAAAGAGATGCATCATGTTGGACGTACCACACCACATCTCCCCAGTCTGCAAGTAAAAATACATATTTTTATACACCCCATCAGGCCAACTGTCAGGCCTATGGACTAGGACCTAGAAACTGGCTGATCTTCTCCCTGTTAGCACAGGCAGCAATAGATTCCGCAGGTCAAATCCTCCCTGAGCTACCACTGTCCTCACTACTCATCCTCTCCATGATCTGCCTCACATTGGCTTCGCATAGGTATTCGGGTGGCCCCAAAACCGATATGGACCAAACACCAACGATGCACAGAAAAGAAACACACTCCGTGTTACACGCTTTTAGCTGTTTTCACTTCGTGTGACTCTGCTGGCACAAAGCAGGAAACATTTGCAGCTGCTAGTGCTGGCAGGTAAAAATGCACACAAGGGGCAAATCTGGAGAGTGAAATGTGCCATTTCTCCTTATATCTGTATCACAGACAGGAAGAAGACAAGCACTTGGGGAACTGCAGACAAGCACAAAGAGGGAATTGGCAGGAATGGTGCAGGGAAGAAAGGTATTTTCTACGTAGTTTAACTGACAGCATAGGGCACACTCGAGTGAAATTCAATGTATTAAAGCACAGTGTTTTCTTCTGAGTACTCTGGAGAAACAGAATCTGTTTTAATCAATCAGCTCCTCTATAATCATGGATTTTTTATGCTGAATAACTCAAGCTTGTGCAAATCTCAGTATGAAAAATGCAGCTGTAAATACTATAACAGTTACCCTTATATTTTCCTTGCACTGGAGCACTGTGCTACTGAACACCTTTGCTCTGGCTTCACAACATGCTGACTGATATCTATGCAACTCACACCCTACAAGATTTAAGTAAAATGCCCAGCAAGATTTTTGGTAGAAAAATGACACAGCTACCCTGCAAGGAGCCCGAGGGCAGTTCAAGCTGCATTAGCCCGAAATCCTACCCTGGGAGCTAGAATGAATGGCAGAGCTGCATGGAGAAAATGCTTCCCCACTGCATAACTTGGGGAGCAACAAAACCTCTTGTGGTGCCTGCGGCAGCGAGGGGGAAGAGCTGTGACAGGATGAGAGGTGACACACAGATGAGACCAAGATTGCAGACAGAGATGAGACCAAGATTGCAGACATGTAAGATTACTATCAGCGTTGAGCACACATCAACAGGATGGCAGATGAGTGCAAGAACATCTTCCCCTCACGCTCCTCAGCCCTTCCAGCCCTACAGAACCATGCTTGCCACCGAGGGTGCCCCAAGGCTTGCTCCATTCTCAAATCCCACTCCCCTTGCTCCCACAGACCGCTGTGTGAAATGGCATCCTTGTTCCCAAGAAGACAGAGCGGGTACTTGGGCATCAAACACCCAATCAGTTTTTAGTGCCTTGTAAACATGCTGAGAGGTCTAGCGTTCGCCACCTACTTCTCCCCCTCTCTTTGTAATGTCCATGCCTCCCCATGAGCCCATCACCGTTAACTGGTGGTTCTTGGATCGCCAAGGGTCCTGTGACTACATGCCAGGACCCACAGTCAAGAGCCTTTTGCTATAGGCAATCCATGTTTTTCCTTGAATACTTGCATGTGGTCTGCAAATTGCTAAAGGCTGAAAACACTGTCATAGAATCATAGAATCACAGAATGGTTTGGGTGAGAAGGGACCTTAAAGACCATCTAGTTCCTCCCCCCCTGCCATGGGCAGGGACAACTTCCACTAGACCAGGTTGCTCCAAGCCTCATCCAGCCTGGCCTTGAACAGTTCCAGGGATGGGGCATCCACAGCTTCTCTGGGCAACCTGTCCCAGTTCCTCACCACCCTCTCCGGGAAGAACTTCTTCCTGATGTTCAATCTAAATCTCCCCACTTTCAATTTAAACCCGTTACCCCTTGTCCTGTCACTACAGGCCCTTGTAAAAAGTCCCCCCCAGCTTCCTTGTAGCCCCTTCAGGTACTGGAAAGTGCTATAAGGTCTCCCCGGAACCTTCCCTTCTCCAGGATGAACAAGCCCAGCTGTCTCACCCTGCCCCCATAGCAGAGGTGCTCCAGCCCTCTGTTCATCTTCGTGGCCTCCTCTGGACTTGCTCCAACCAGTCTATATCCTTCTGATGTTGGGGGCTCCACAGCTGGATGCAGAACTCCTGGGGGGGTCTCTTGAGAGCAGAGTAGAGGGGGAGAATCACCACCCTCGAGCTGCTGGAAACAGGTCAACTGTTGTCAAGCAACAATGTATTGCTCCAGCTTCTACATAAAAATTATCAATGATCCTTACACACTTTAATGAAGCTCCTGCGTATCCCAGTAAGGTTGGCAATTATAATGACAGTCACCTCATATTCGCTGTATCTATGACATGAGTTCTTGTGGCCACAGCTCCTTCAACTGTGTAGCACCATGTGTGAAATAATACACCCTGACTTACCTATCACTATGCATACAGCTGTGCTGACACAGCTGCACAGGTTTCATGTATACTGCTAAATACAGCAGGGCCAGAAAACGAATCAATTTACAGGATCCCGGGTGGTCAATACTGTTTAATTGTCAGCACACTGCCTGGCACTGCTGGTCCAGGTGACACCCATGCCTGGTCCAGGGACAGGATTCCATGGTCAGGAAAACCAGAAAAGTACAGGTCTGGCTCCTTCCACCCTGTGCTGTCCTCCTACACCAACAAAACTGGTTTTGCTCCTCCAGACATAGACACAGGCTTTCCTGCCATGTGCCAGATTACACAACACAGACTGATACTACAAAAATATTGCTGTGATGGTCTGCCATAAAGCTTCACATTATTAAGGATACTGTGAACTGGGGAAAAGATAAAAAAAACCCAGTATCATCTCAGGGCCACAGGCGCGTCATGTGAGACCAAAACAGAAAAGACAAGTTCTGTGCAGTGTGCACAGGACTAGTTAGTGCCACTCAGCCCTGTGTTATTTAGCAGTGTAGACAGAGTCACGGCTTCAGAACCTGCCATGTGGGTGTACAGGCGTGCTCTGTCTGCACTGACTTGCTTACATCTACAGAGACATACCTTGTGCCACGGAGAAGTGAAATGACTTGCCCAAGAACTCAGGAAACGTGGCAAAACTACAGGCAAGAGGCAGGTGTTCAAGCTGTGCATCCCCCGACTTAACCAGCAGACCAAAACTTCAGCAGCCCCTCTCTGGTGTTTTAAATAACAATACAGGGTTTCACTTCCTCCAGGCAGCTGTGAGGATCTCAGTTCGGCAGTGCATTTCTCATTACCCTTCATGGTTTGTTCCCCAGGGAAGGATTTTGTCCTTGCACCTCTCTTCTCCTTAATCTGATGTTCCTATTTGAAATGCCAGCCATCATTTTCAGGATTGTTCTTACAATGGTTAATTATGGAAGATTTCAAACTGCACATAGGATGCAGGTCATGCAAAGACTGCTGGGGACTTGTCCTGCCCTCAGAAGGAGCAGCCAGCATGACCGCTCGACTCCCAGGTTCGAAGAGGCTCCACCAGACCACCGCCACTTACCATGTGGGGTCATTCATCTGCCTAATGGATGATGAAACCAAAATGCTCTGTTATCCCATCTTCTCATCCCTTGCCACCACTTGCTTTGTGGCAAAGCACCTGGGACCCATCAGAGTGGGAGCCAGGATTCTTTTGATCCTTGCCTCCAAAGCACTTACAAGAAGAGGAAGCAGAAGCTGAGCTGCAGCAACCCCTGTGCTCCTGTAAAGAACAGCAGTGTGCTCATAAAAATCATGCTCGCAGCACAGCCGTCTTCTGAGCTCGAGCCTACAAGAGGTTGACAACAATCAGCTCTGTGTGCCACCGCTGCTGCTCCTCACAGCAGCAGCTGTGCAGTTTGAGCTTCTCCCTGAAGCACCCAAGTTTGTGCATCCTTTACTCCATCCCTACAAGGATGGCCAGATCCTCCCAGCCCCGTACGGTGGGCAAGAATGTGTTCTTCTGCAGCGGGTCTTCCATGCACAGCTCACTCTGCAGGGGCAGCCAGGGACTCCCTCTGCTTTGCTCAGATGTAAACGACTACATAAGGTGCAGGACAGAAGAACCAGGAGAACAGCTTTCTGTTAAAAGGAAAGGACTGGTTTTGGTGTTATGCACACCTTACACAGCTTACTTTGGTCCTTTTCTGATCTAGCAAGGACAAAAAACCAAACCCTCTGGCAGGAAAACCTTACTTTTCAGAATGAAAAGGGTGTAGTAACTATCTGCTGCCTCTGTATCTACTGCCTGGCACAGAAGAAAAAATTAACGCAGTCACTAACACTGAAAGTATCAGTCTTGGTGACACGCAGGGTATGAGCCAATGAGTTGGAATGACCCAGAAAGTTCTAATTAATGACAGAGTCGGTATTTTAACTTTACCGTCAGCATCAGCACAGTTAGGCCTCTTGGGTGGGTGTTAGCCTCTAAACATACACTCTACAGGGCACTGGCCATCATCTTGTTCTGTATTTACACAGCACCTAACGCTGTGGTCTGGGTTAATCACCACACCTCAGGGAAAACAACTCCACAGAAGTAAATAATTCAATTACGCTGTGGCAAAACAAATCCCTTCCCCTTTATGACTGGTGCTAAGCCTTCTCCCTAGAATGTGCAGGGTGCCCCCTGCACCACTACTGAGGTTGCTAACAGCTTGGTATTTCCTTCCAGATAAATCTTTTCTGCCCTTTGGAAAACACCTGCTCCTGGTTTCAAACTCGCCCTTGGTTTCTCTGCTATTATACACTTGACTTGGTATAAGGTCAGAAAGGGAAATGCCAGATCTGGTCACTACAGGCCTAATCCAGACCCTACCAGTGTGTAGCTCCTGGAAAAGCTGAGATTGCTTCCAGAGGAAACCAGCTTGTTATCGCAACTAAGCCCTGGATACTGTAATATCCACAGTCAAATGAGCAAGGAGGCAAAAACATTACCCTCTGCTGCAACTGATGAACATTTGAAAAAGTCACTCATCCAAACCAGCGATGCTGACTTCTTCCAGTAACACAGGGGATCGCAGACATAAACATATGTTGCTTAACTTTGCCCCAGCCAGTCTGCTAAAATGTAAATACGACCGCTTAAACAGAAAGGGAACTTATCTGATAATTCCTGTGTGCTCATGTGAGACAGCCTTTGAAAACCAGTATCAGAAGCTCAGCATGAATCCTCATCTCCTTGGAGACCAAAGTCACAACACAAAGGATCAGATCCTCAGTTACTGTACATCAGCACTGCCCCACTAACTCCCCTCCGCACCAACCTTGGGAACTACATGAAAAATATCCCGAGTTACTGACACAAGTCTGAGAAAAATCCATTCTTTTCACCTGTAGGTATTTGTTGGTTGTGCTCAAACAGCCCTCCTCTAGTGCTCAATCTGTAGTCTCCTGATGATCCCAAACAGTTACCTAACAGGACTAAAAGTTGTGTTGCACATTAGATTGAAAAACCAGCTCATTGTAAACCACTGCCAGTTCCTCCAGGTGTTTCCCTGTGTGCACACCTGAGAAAAATCCATTCTTTTCACCTGTAGGTATTTGTTGGTTGTGCTCAAACAGCCCTCCTCTAGTGCTCAATCTGTAGTCTCCTGATGATCCCAAACAGTTACCTAACAGGACTAAAAGTTGTGTTGCACATTAGATTGAAAAACCAGCTCATTGTAAACCACTGCCAGTTCCTCCAGGTGTTTCCCTGTGTGCACACCTGTAATTGTGCAGTACCACTTCTTCCAACTATTCCCAGACATCTGTTGCTTTAGAAGAAAAGCCAGCGAGATGAACTGAGACCGAGCACTCACTACCCAGGATCAGGAATCAGAAATCCAGGTATCACATCCAATCCATCCTGCTATGGGGCACACCATGAGGCCCTCAAGGCTAATGCTCAACTCATCCAGGGAGAAATCACTTCCTTTGCTTTCACTCCTATTTGTGTAGGAGAATTGCAGACACCAGCAAGGTTTTGTGTCCTTTTGTCTTCTAAAAACCTTTTTGCCCACATTCACGCCTGTAACCCACCTTCTACACGCAGATGCCACGCAGACGACCTCCTCTATAGCGCCTTGGGCAATCAGCCCGCTAGCACAGCTGGGACAGCTTATGTTATGACTTCAATAAAATACCGTGCAGAAAATAGAACCATCAGCAGAATCTACAAACAAGCATTGAGCAACTCAGCGTTTATCTGTCTACTCATCCATGTCAGTGCTTTGTGTCAGCGTGAAACATTGGTCTCCACAGCTCACACTTGCCCTTCTGAACTACAGCGTAATAAAACATTCTACTTCTCCCTGAGAAGCTACACGATAGCCATCAGTCACACAGGTTTAAAACAACAGAGTGGCAGCCACTCTCCTGTCATTAAACCTGCAAAACACACTAATGAAGTCTTTTGATCGGCTTCTGTACTTCTGAGTTGTGATCAAGCAAACACTCACCTATTCCGAATGCATTTGAAACAAAACCTTCTAAATCTAGTGCCCATGCATTTGAAAGGTTAAGTGCAAGGCACACCACCAGCTGTGCTACGTCAGTCCTGCTCAAGCAAACCTATCCCGCTCCACAAAAAAATAACCTTTCACATGTCATCAGGGAAGCTACCGTGTAAGGTTGAGAGTGGTGTTCAAATTCTAGCTGCTTTCATAATGTGGGAAGTCTGTGCAAGGCTGTAAGCATCACACTCATTTCCCCTGAGGTTTAACTTAGTCAGCTGAGGTCAAGTGTCTCATTTTCAGAATTTGCCAAATGTCTACCTAAAAGAAAATTTGAACAAGTACTTTTCTATTTCACTATTATTCATCAAGTCTGCGTAAACCCCGTAAATAAACCATAATCACTCAATGCCACCTACAAAAATGTCTGGTTTTGCAAATTCAGAGTAAAGGAAATAATTGCTTAGAGATGATTTAGTTATCAGCCTGTGAAAAATGACTTCTCTGCTCCTGCTACTCCCCGCTACTCTGAGATGTGAGCAGAGTTACAACAGTCTGACTGGGAAAACATGGGCAACAAAGAAAGCTTGGTTCAAAGGCTTGCACCTTGGTCTCCTGCGATGTTAAACCACCAAAATACTCTGAAACAAGATGTGCCACGGAGCAATTCCAAAGAGAGGACAAACGGCACTAGAGCCACTTTGCAGCACATCAACACATCTTGTTAAATCAGCAAATGCTGACTGCAAATCTGCTCCTTTGGAGAAATTCGCAAGGCACTGGTGCTTGAACTCTGTGTGCAGATTGTCAAAACACTGCTGCTGCGTAAAATACAAGGACCTTTGTGTATCTTTATCTATTTCTCTGGGAAATTCTTTAAGATCTTATCAGCTACACTTCCCATAGCGTTTATCTGAGCGCTTATTTAGATACCTCCACTTTACACACGTCTATGTGCACTACTTCATTTCTTTACCCTTGGTGCTCTTTTGCATGTTGCTCTCTGGGTATTTTTAAATCAAAATATGACAGAAGTGAATCATTTGGGGATTTTTTCAATACATCACGCATCACTACCAATATTTCCAACGCCCTTTGACTCACTCAGCCTATCATACAACACGCAGAATTGCTTGTGAAATATAAAAGGTTAAGGCATTAACTGCTTCGTCTGTGCGTAACCCTGACTCCTGTAAGGAGTCACACCACTGGAAGGGAACATCAGGCATGCTTACAGGCAGGCTTTATTGAACACGT
The DNA here is from genome assembly GCF_000690775.1 of Eurypyga helias. NCBI lineage: Eukaryota > Metazoa > Chordata > Aves > Eurypygiformes > Eurypygidae > Eurypyga > Eurypyga helias. Next base: position 12,701 of record NW_010242480.1, on the reverse strand, counting down.
AGAGTCAGCTGCTTTGGACATGACAGCACTTCCACTGTTGGTGTCAAACATCACAACAGCTGAGAAATTCTGCTTCTTCCACCACATGACTCTCTTACCTTTTTCAGCTTGCACAGTTTAAAAAAAACCCCAACTGTCCCTGTAATCCTCCACCTCCATCCAACAACTCCTGACTTTCTGGAGACCTGAGGCTGAAGCACCTGCTCTCCTGTGTGTGTGACTACAATGCCTGGATGAGATTTTAATTATAGGAAAACAGTCTAAATGACACCAATAGTCCATAGTAAATCTATGGAATACTGACACCTGCCGGCAAAGGGTTTCATGTCACTCCAGGACAGGAATTTGCCCTCCAGCTTCACCCCAAATTTGATTCCCAACTCCTGTGCACAAAAGCCAGCAGGAGCAGGAACTGAGTGCCAAGCATGAAGGCCAAGAGCTATCCTTCCAATGTGAAACAGCAGCGTGCGTCTCCTGCTCCCTGAAAGCCAATGGCTCTCAGCCACGTCCAAGGAATTTCCCACCGTACAGGGGAAACGATAGCCTATTTTGAATCTCAGCAAAGACAGCAGGGATTAACTGTGCCAGGAAGACAAATCTTTTGTAGCTGGAAAAGTGCTGACCTGACTTAACAGCCCTCTAAGCTGGCAGAAAACCAATCCTCAGAAAAAGAAAGAAACTAAAAGTAGTAACTTTCTGCCAGATTCATGAGCTGAACCTGCTCAGCAGTGAGTACCAGAGATGGCAGGGGTGTTGGGCAGAGAAGGGGAGCACAGAGCTGGAAGCGAGAAAAAGGGGCAGCAGGACTGCCCCTGCAGGCACCAGCCAGATGTGAGCAGGGCTCAGCTGCCTCACCAAACCCCACCTTCAATCCACACTACCCCGCGTGGGTGGGCAGCAGGAAAAGGTGTCCTCCCCTGTTCTGCAGGTAGTCCAGATTATGTGCACAACGGCAATGAGAAAGTTTGGTGTCAGCTCTTCCTTCCACAAATGAAAATAGAGGGAGACACACATGTCCGTTTGGATTGCACGTCTGCGTTCCCCCTGCGTGAGTTTGTTGTACAGACTCATGCCCCACTCCAAAAATAACCCAACCTCTGAGCTGCTTTTGAGAGACTCTTGCCTCTGAAAAACAGTATGAACGACAATCTCACAGTAGCAAAATCAGCCCTCTGAAACAAAACACTTCAGAGTCGCTTGCAGTGAATTTAAAGCCCTTGTCTATGTTGCTTTCATTTCTCTTTAATTGATTACAAAAGAAGTAATCTTTTTAGTTGTGTTGCTGAGTGCAAGGAGAATGTTTTCTGCAAGAAGGCAAACATGGATGTGACACTGGACATCACTCTTTTAAAGCCTTAATGAACTTCATGAAAGCAAAAAGCTAGAGTGTTCCAGAGCACTCAGCGCTCCAAGTTCACTGCAGGATGCCCCAGCACAGGTGGTATTAAAATTCACCCACAGCCTTCACCGTTTAGCTTGCACCAATGAAATTCAGGACACAACGACACCAAAGGGCATTACAAAGTGATGCCACAGAAGCACATCAACTTTTGCATTTCAGAGCATCTGTAATCATGCCATACCTGTTTCTGAGCAGCACCACCCCCAGAAGCTCATGTGAAGTGTCTGCACTCACCTAGCCAACTGGGGGCTGACTGTTCTTAAGCGGTGGCTGAGTTGTGGAAGCTGATGCAGACATCAAGGGGAAGGGCAGACACCCGCTGCAGGAGAGAATGATCCCAGTGCTGGGGATGGGGTCCCACATCTTTCAACTGAAGGCTGGGATATGCAAAACCCCTGAGGGAAACAGTTGCTATTGCAGCTGGGTCCAATACCTGAAATGTCTGATTTCCAAGCAAGTATTTTTCTAGTTCTACCTGTTTGAGAACATGCTACACAGAATAATGTAAAATGACTTTATGGGTCTTTAATACTGGAACAGGCATTTTTGTAATGACACACCGCTGTGGGATACCTGTGTGGAAACCAGTTTAAAAGATCTGCCCAGTGAGCTGATTTGAAAAGCAGTGTTATGATATATACAGAAAAAAATTAACTGCTACACTGCCATTACATATATGGCATAGTATTTCTTTACCTAGGCATAAAATGTTCTCCAAAATAAGATCAGAGAGACTGCAAAGGTTCAAAGAGCAATGGTTGGAACTCTTACCGATCCTGTAAAGCTTCTATGTAAAAGTGTGGACAAAGTCTGATAGAAAAAAATACAGTTGATATAATGCAGGTTTAATTAAACAACGTATAGTAAAAAGAAAGTAAATCAAATATTCTTACTTACTTCTCATCATAGAAGAATGAACTAAACCCAGCAACATTAAAATTAGTACAAGGAACATAATATTTCACTCAGTGTAGGAACATAATGTAATATTAACGTAATAAGGAACATAATATTTCACATTACAGCTAACCAACCAGCACAACTCACAGCTGTCAGAAGGCAGCGAAGCCAATTATATTGCATGGTTAGAGGAACACCCTGAATGCCCACAGGTAGAGAAACCAGAGAACCTGTTTGTGAGGGGACTGCAGCTGCAGAGGTAGGAAGACATTTCAGTTACTGCTCCAAGACGTGAGATTTCCCGACGCGTAAAACACCACGTGGGATTGTACGTCCAGTGCTCTGATCCCGCGCTACGTGAGGGGAAGGCTCATCACCAGGATGTTAATGCCTCACCTGCACTGAATTTGTTCTCCTTATGCATATCAAAATACTATGGCTCATTGTCTCTGAGCAGAAGCTCATTCCAAACTTTCAATCATTTCATTAAAAAATAAATTACATTAAGAGCTAAGCCTTGATTTTCAATTTTGTTTCATGCCATGCTCTCAGGTTTTCTTTTTCATGACCAGTGTAAAAAGATTCTCAAATTATAATCTATCACTTGACATATATTTCACTGTAAGTTTTAATCAAGACTCCCCGAGGAGAAGAAATCCTAATAGTTCCCGCAATCACGTTACAATCTTGTTTGGGTTTTTTTGGCTTTTTCCTAGGCAGTAATATTTAACATCTCTGCTTTTCACATACCCATATTTCATTTATTCCAGATACATTCCAATCTGCATGTATCTCATTTAAATATTCACAGTTACCCCTGAGCATTACTGACTACATGTCTTTTTTCAGAATGATTAGCATCATTTTGTACAGGCCCATTGTGCCTTTATGAACAGCCATACGACACCTAATGGAGCTGAAGTAGAATATGAGCTGCAAGACAGCATTTTCTCCTCACACTGTGTTTTATTTCTAAACTCTGACGTGCCTCATATTTCAAAACCCTCCCCTTTCTGGTGCTTGCTTTTTTTTCGGGCGGGGGGGGGTGGGCGGGTGGTGATGTCCAACCCATTATCTTTTTTTTACATCCTATTTTATTTTGCAGCTGTAAGTTAAATCTATTCCTCTTGAGGCTGTATTACCACCACTTCAGTCACACTTCTAAAGAACTGTAAGAATACTGATGGCATCACAAGGCCATCAGTCCTAGCAGCAAATGTAGCTCCTTTGAATGTATAACTAAATAGCAGGAGTTTAAAGACAGGTGAAAATGAGCTTTTGCAGACTAAAATGTTTCTGCAGCGCAGATCCCAATGGCAAAGTTTAAAATAGGGCTAATGGTCACTCAGGAATAATTTCAAACTACTTGAGGCTGCTTGGAACTGGAGCCCAGAGGTAGCCAACATTTTGCTTGCAAGGTCACACTGTCTGGCATATACAACCCGCGCAGGTAAGCTGTCCCTGTCTGTTGCTGCTACCAGAACGCTGCTAGAATTTATGCTGCAGCAACTCTCAACGTGTTCTGGAAGCTGTAAGGGCAGAAAGGTATAACTACCCTAACCCCAAAAACTCATATCCAAAGGGTTATGTGAAAACGAAGCTGCAAGAAGTTGCTGCTAGACACAGGTTAGTATTTCCTCACTTTGTCTGAAATTCGGAACTTTCTTCATTATTAATAATAAATATACTGTTATCTAAAGTGTGGCTTATCTAGTTAACATTCCACTAATTACCTTGAAGATACAACACAAATACTGTGATTGGTAGGCCGCCAAAGTTTCCAGCACTGAAAACGCCAGAAGACTCCAAGCTAAGTTACAAAATACAAGTCCAGTTCTTCACCACCTTCTTTCTGGGAGCAAAAATACATAACGCTTTAGTAGCACAGCTGCAGATTATTCAGCATTCCCCACGACATGCAAGAAGCTCTGCTGCCAAGTGCTGACATTTTTCAGCTTGGGTATTTATGCCAAACGGAGAGAGGGGGTATGTTTCTTTTATTTCAGGCGGGTTCAGTGGTTTCTAAGATCAGAGCTAGCAAAAAACAAGGATGGGGAAAGCTCCATTGCTCTACGCTTTGAGGCAGGAACTCCAAACCCTGTTCATAGTACCCTCCGTGTCAATGCTGTGGCTTTAGCCCCCTTCAAATCCATTTGAGCTGGGCTTATACAACGTTGTGAATGTTCGAAAGCCAGCACAGGCTTAGGGAAGACGTGTCAGGGCGAACGCTGGGCCTCTCTGAAGATGCCACCCTCTCCATGCTGCAGCTGGAATCACGGCGGTACGGGTGGCCCCATGGGTCTCTAGGAGCCAGTGCCAGTTTACAGGGGACATTCCCTTCATCCCTGGGGGCATTCCCTCCATCTCTGAGGGGATGTTCCCACCCACAAGCATTACACTGATACGGCCACACCGTAAAGTGGATCCCCTCCTCTGGGTTAAAAAAACCCAACCAAAGCAGGGTGGAAGAGGGGAGGAAAATACCCTCCGTCCAGAACAGCTCGCTGATCCGGTTTAGCATGGAGGGCAGGCACATACTGAAAACAGGAGGGAAATCTCCAGCTGCACAGACAGCACATGGAGCTGTAGGCACTGCTCCTCCTGCCAGCCCTCTCCCAACTGGGAGCAGCCAGAAGGACTATCATTTTGGCACTGCCTGTCAGTCCCGCTGCCTGGGGCAAGATTGGGAACTGAAACATGGAAGGAAATGAGGACTGAAGTTTCACTGAGGCTTTTTTTGGACATGCCACCAGTTTACGCAATCCACCAGCTTTCTACCAGCCCTTCAGATGCATCAGTCCAAATCTCTGTGGTGGCCCTGTCTGGGCGAAGAAGAGTCTCTTATTGGTGCTGGGTTACCTCTAACCAAGACTGGTCTCCCAGTCTAGCTCCCAACGCGGCTGCAAGGGGCATCTGTGCTGGCACAGGAGTGGAGGGGTGGGGATAAAGAGAAGGAGACAAGGCAGCAGCTTCTTTCAGTAGGCACTGCCCAAAGAAGCAATCGCAAAAGTATGTCTTCTTTCTGCTGTTTAGTACAAAAAGTACTACTTAACAGAGATGGAGTTTTTCTGAGCCAATAAAAAAGAGAAAGAAGCCAGCACAGTGGGGAAGGAAATGAGTAAATTGGGACAGAGAATCTTGTATGTCTGGAGGCAGACAAGTGAAAGAAGACAAAGCACATGATCTCCTCCTCTCTTCTGGCGGGGGCAAGCTATTTAGGTTGGCCCCGCTGCCCCTGAAATGACAGGCTAGGACTGAGAGCAGGAGGAAGTGGGGAACATGGTCAGAAAGGCCAGAGACGGACACCTGTAGAGGGAGCTTCAGATAGGTTGGGTGAAGACCAGAGGGATGGAGAGGTGGCAGAGAAATCAAAGCTCGGAAAGGCGGTCTAGCCCAAGGACGAGACAAGCTTGTGAAACTGTCATTTTGGAGAGAACAGAGAAGATGTCAGCATGTCTGTATTCACTGGGGGCTGCTCCTCTGCACAGACCAGGCTGGATCCAGGATCCTGAGCCTCCACTGCTTCTCCATCAGCAAATACCGGTTAACATCTTTGAGTCACTGAACACTGTAGTGATGGATAAGAAATGAAGACCTCCATCTCCATACCAAGGCTTGAATAATGCACGGTAAAAAAGGCCTGCAGGTCTAACTTGAACAGAGAGAAAGCAAATGGTGGAGTGCATACTTGTCAGCAGCATTCCTTAACAGCGAGCAGTGTTCATCTTCTCCACCTTGGAAAGAGCCCAGATCATGGCATCTGGACTATGTAATAATGCACTTAAAGACCAGGGCAGCATTTACACAGATAAAGAGGCTGAATTAAGTCTGTACCCATAGTCCCGTTTCTTGCAGCACCCCACAGTCCATTAGAGTAAGCAGATTCTGAGCCGCAATTTCTTGTAACTCTTCATTTTTTGGCCGAAGAAAAATAACTAAGCCAAAACACCTCTCCCCATCACTCAGGGGAATGTTTTAAAAGCTGTTCATAATTTATTGTACATCTTCAACTACTAGTCAGTAGTTCAGTTCAGTTATGAATATTTAAGCCTAGTATTTGCTCAGGTCCAAGACCTCCAGCTGAGATCCCTCAGCCCAAAGCTGGCCACCCGCCTCCCTTAAGAGAAGCCACCTCCAAGTACTTTACCGTACGGAGATTCTCGACCCAGTCAATTTTTTTGAGTTCCGGTAAAAATAATCTATTTCTCAGGGGAATAACTTAGCTTTTCACCCCTAGCTCTCAGAGCAGGTTTATGTAATAATAAATAACATGACAAATGAGGAGACCCATGTCCAGCCCGCTGAATCACACCGCCTCCCTAAACCACATTGAAATTAGAGCTGCTGGGGAAATGTCCTTTAAATTTCTGTAGGAGTCGTGATAAAAAGCAAACAGGGAGCATGGTTTTATCTGATTTACTCCTTCCAAAGTTGCGCAAAGTATCTATGCTGCTGTAAACAACTACTGCAACCTGCCTGAACTTTCACCTTGGGCAAAACCCTACACCAGTGTACCTTTACACAGCTGATGGGCAAGGATACAAATGGGAATTGGTACCCGTTAAGAAAATGTGCCACTGGCCTGCCCCGAAAGTTGTCTAAATATTGCAGGGGGTATAGCTGGAAATGAACCAACACACCTACACTACACGTACACCCCTACTCCAAACAAAGTATCTGAATTTCTTCCACCTTTGTTCTTTCTGTTACTGTGTCCATTTAGCCTGAAGAAATCCACCTTTCCTATGACAATTCCTGTCGCCCACGTATGGCAGAGAAGATGACAGACTTTCTACTACCAAAACTGCAGCGTGTCTTTGTTTATGCCAACAAGGTATAACGTGGTGTACTGCCAAGATGAAAATGGGTAAACCCTGATCCAAGAGAAGAAGGATCATCTCCAAAAGGAGAGGTTCATGTCTATCCAGCATAGCTTGGGAGTACTGCCAGACATGGGGAAACTCTCCACAAAAATTATACCTGGTCTTACATTTGAGCTGTTCTTCACAATAACCATGCCTGAAGTTTTAAGGACAGTGTGAACTTAAGCTTTTTGTCATGCAAAATGAATACACTCAGAAATGACATGACTTATTTATGTACCTGCAGGGTATTTCTTGGAAATTACATAGCAACTTAGCCCAGCAATGGGAACATTACTAATATAACACCATGTTATCTCCTTGTAACAATGTAAATGCCTCAGATCACCACAGTATTTGATAACATCACAGAGATAAAGGTTTCATCCATGCATAATTCCAACAATGGAGGCTGGATGTAGTTTTTTCATTCCTGCAAACATGCCAAAGTTCAAAAAATATAACTAACACAAAAAATAGAGCAAAAGGAATGTAAAAACACACAGAGATGCAGTGTGTGTTGCTGTGGGGACAAACTGGGAGGGTTCTGATTATGCAACAGTGAAGAAAACCTAAATTTATTCTGTAACCCACAAAAACTGTCCAAGGATAAAGGACCAAGGTCCTACTTCCAATCCAAACCGAATTATTCCTAAATTACTCAGTACACACAGACTACAATCAAGCTTCAGGCAGAACAAGCCTGACATGGACATACACCAGTTGTTGTAACTGTCAGTTGTAGCTCTCTTGGCATTGCTCACTGCCATCCCCAACCGATACATCCCAGTGCACTCTACACCTGGTAGTCCTTGCTCCCATCATACCTAAAATTGTGTGTTTACACTGTGATCTCTGCAACAGACTTGTTAAATTCAATTAACAGCAGTTCATCAGTAGTACAAAAGCCTGTCCTGTGTGCCAAAACTAAGCTCAGTCAACAGAACCCTGGACATTTTAACGGTTACCTTCAAGGGCCCCTAAATCCCATCAATACAAGCAGTATTTTTGGGAAAAAAAAAAAAGCAAAAACCCAGGAAAACAACTAACAGTGCTGAACATGAAATGTAAAGGAGATGGTTGTATGAAGCAGTGAAGTCTCTTGCTACCTAAAACATGGACACAGAAAGGATTCTGAATTAAGAAAGAGGTAGAGATCAAAATAAAAGAGAAACACAGTTCTGGAAAAGTACATTGGCATCCCAAAGCAAATACAAACCCAGGTTTAACCAGTCACAAATGCTATGCTCCTTTACTAAGCATTAAAAGCTGGTACCTCTGGGAGGTGTGGAAGCTGTCTGCATGGTGAATTTCCACCTGGAGAGAATTTTTGCAGACCGAGGTTTCAAGCATGAATTCAATTTTTTTAAGTTTTCCATTAATAATATTAAATGTTTCTGCAGATGTTTCAGGAAGATATTAATGTGTTTACAAAATGAATGAAAATAATGGATGCAGACACAGAAAAAGTAAGTTTGTTTACAATTTTGCCGAAGTTGGGGAATTTTAAGCTAAGAAAGAGAGGTTATTCTGGGGACAAAACATGCATGCCACTAGCTAGATCGACACGAACTTCGAACTTTTCAACCTTATGAAGAATCCAGTTCTAAGATGGTATTATAAGATCAAAATTAGAATGTGAGAGAATAATGATGGAAAGGAGTTTGCAATATTCATCCAAGCCTACCAGAAAGCCCTTTTACTTTCAGGCTGCGGTGGCAGTCTGGAGGGCTGCTGTGTGTGGGCAGGCTCCCTGTCCGCGCTGTCATTCATCTGTGCAATACAATGCGCAGGATGAAAAATTTCAGAAAATCCTTGTGGCAGCCTACAAGCATCACCTGAAAAATTCCCTGCCTTTCAGGCAGTGGAAACTACAGTTCTCAGAGCGCAGATTAAACCCGTGAATCCCCCATGACTTTCAATGGTAGCCCAAGCCACTCCGGGCAAGCCCCTGTCTCCTTTACGAGCCTCTAGGTTATGCTTGCTGACACTGCCCTGAGGATGTCCATGAACCGACCAAGCAGCTGATTCATCTGGAGGGCTGGATTTCCTTCAGCTGGATCAACCGTGCAGTCCTGCTCCTGCCCTGCTGGCCTACCAAAGGGATGGCAGAGGGTACAGACAAACAGGCAAGAGGAAACAGCATCTGCTTACCGCGACTTAAGCACCTCTACAATGCACAGACCCAAAACGTAACATTTCATTTCACTCCTGCTATCAGATTATTTCCTACTGGCCTCCAGGCTACTCCTGCTCAGCCATCTCATAACGCAGGAAGAAAACACTCACCACCAGCAAGAGCCTCCTCTCTTGCGCTGTCATCATCACTAGGCTGAAGAATATTCCAGGACGTCAGAGTAAGAGAAGAAATGTCTTCAGCTGACGATAACTTCAGCATATCCATCTGATTGCTGTGAGGCTTGTAACGTGGGATGAAACACTCCTTGCCTTGCTTAAAAATGTCCTTAATGATTTCTTCTGTCTGGATTTCATCTGGCATGCTCAGAAAGATGGCAATTCTTCTGGATCCTTGGTACTTGGGATGGCCAATCACCTACACAGCAAATTGATGTGATCAGTTAAAAAAAGTTTACAAAAAGATGCACTTACTTTAATTAAACACACAACTGGAGCAAAATATCTGTTGAAAAGGGTAGAGATACAAACTACCACACATCATAAAGAAATAAACTGACTTGGTCTCCCACATTTTTATCATCAGCAAAATGAAAATAGGCAAACTTTTGCACCCAGTGAACAAAATGTTTTTGGGACAGCAAAAAAAAATTTTGGAGACAATCTCTGATCCTTTAAGTATCTGTGCCATGTAGTGCAGACATCCTCAAACGCCCAACATCCCTGGAGAAAGATACTGCAGGTCAGAACTGCCAGCTTATGCAAGACACCAGGTTTCTGCATTCCTTTTCTTCCATCCTTTTTAAACGCTGCATCCCTCATCCAGGCCTAGGTATAATAAGAAGCACATCAGTGACAGTAACTCAAAAGAAAATTAGCATCAGAGCAGATGACTGCAGAGCACAATGTCTTCCAAGACCAGGTCCATCTTTCTTTTTTTAACCTGAAACACCTTCCCTACAGCTAGTTTAGATATGTGGCTTCAAACATCCCCTCCTTCTAATAGCTGATCTTATTACTGCACATTTTTCAGAGCTTGAAGGAAAGATGGCCTTGCCATTTTTTGATTTTCAGGAGGTTCTCTGTGTCAGACTTATAAAAGACTGAATATAGGAAGGAAAATGAAAAAACACTTATATGGTGAAAAGGTGTTAACAGACTCATGCTTCACTATGTCTCTGCCCCATTCCAGGCTGAATTCTACATTAAAAATAGAGGAGGTTTTTAAAAGCTTGTCTCTCTTTCTGTAGTACCTTATGTATTTTGTTACTTACATCTGGACAAAACAAATACAAATGTGTCCCTTCTCATTTAAATATGATTTATTCCTATTCCACACACTTGCAAAATATCTGTCAAAAACGTCAGACAATTGAGAAACTGTGCTTATCTGTGGAACAGGCAGCACCAAACCCTCTGCACCATGTTTGCGTAACTTCAGGGTAACCCACTCCTCTGAGCTTTAGCCCTTGCCCTTGCCCTGTTTTGAGATAAATGCCCCTATCTGAGCTATGGTTCTCACTCCTTTATTTTTTAAAAATTTCTTTCTTTCCAGCACAGCAGGTAAAAGCCCAGGTGAAATAGCCAGAAGATGGATACATTTTTGTAAGGTTAAAAAAAACAAACACTCCGGACCAAATGATGGTATGTGTTGCTTGGCCATAAAATGTCCTAACCATTCAAACCCAAACCCGTATTTTACTTCCTTTTATAATTTGCCTAACCTTACATATGGATTTCTCCAACTAAGCAATTAAGCTCTTAAACAACAGCATTTCCATGGCTGCTTTTGTCTGAAAGAATGGACAAATTGCAGTCTCCAGACAATGTCTGCAATTCATGTTGTTGAGGGCCTCCAGAGCTGAACCTTCTCATCGGTTTGGAGCGAAACCGAGACACAGAACTCTCCTCTTTCAAAGTGGTGCTGTGTGTTTTGGGCACCACGCAGGTCCAATCTGCTCCGACGTGTCCAGGAACACATTGATTATGCTGTATGGAAAAAAATGAGGCTGAAGATGTAAAACCACATGCTGGCTGGAAGACGCAATTTGAGATGTTTTCAGAACTGTGAGGATGAAGCTGCTATGATTCGGAGCAGTTTCTGAGAAAGGTAAAAAAATTTCCACACTTCAATATTATCTGCCCTTTGTGCAGCAGCTGATGGCTGTTTTTGCCGAATCAGAGCAAGCAAACAGCATGACTTCAATCGTGGACATAAGCATTGAAAAAGAATAATAATCCAGAAGCTTATTAAATAGTAGTGGCTAGGTCAGCCTGTGAAGCGATTTCACTTTGAATGTAAAGATCTTTTTGGGAAGAGATTTTATGACTAAAATTACTGTTCAGGTGTTATAAAATAACCTAACGACTTTTATTAACTGCAGGCACTAATGTGTGTTACAAAGCTGCGTTTTCAGCCTTACACTGTCCCAAATATTTGCTCAGCATTTTCAAGAATGCATTCACGTCTGCTGTATTACCCTCCTGCAAGGAAGCTGACTACTTTCTGCCACTTGCGCCATGCCAATCTGTCTCCAGAGAGCTCAGCATTTTTCACTTTGAGTCAGATTATAAACATGGCAAGGTAACATCACAGATAGGTCGTATTTCCCGATGCCTTCTTAAGCAAAACAGAAGCTTTATCTTTTAGCGTGCTCTCTCTCGCTAGCAAAAATGAGTGCGCTGTTGCTGAGCTAATCAGTCAGACAAAGGCTGAGGGCTCCTAAAAATCCAGTACTAGACGGGCTAGGTGCTCATAAAGTTGGCAGACGACTACATTTTTTGAAGAGGATGCATGCCAGGATTTTCTAACAATCAAGAGATTTAAGTCTAGGTTGTACAATTACTAAAATGCATTACCTTCATAGTAGGACATTACATATATATATATATACAGTTGGTTTTTTTTTTAAAAAAAGCATTCCCAGTAAAAAAAGGTGATTTGCATTCCAGTTAAACTTGCTATGACCTGAAGTTCCTGCGGTGCCACATCCCACCCATGAAGTGGCTACACGTTAGTATTCAGCAAAGTCTACAGAATGACTGGAGATCCTCTGACAGGACGCTAACAATATAAATGTAGAACGTCTACAAGTCCCCACTGGTGCTGCAAAAAGTGGCGACCTGTGCTCTACTACATGCAGTGACTGCGGAATAAAATTTCACTGTGTTTATTAAAATGATAAGGTACATCTGTATAGAAACTTTGTAACCTAACCACAAACAGGGCCCTTCAAACGTGCGTGCCGGGATCACGCTGTGCCAGGACACCAGCTAGGCAAACCCTGCTTGGTGCCTTTTAAAGCATAAAGATTGCATGAGCAATAAACTGCATGGCAGAAATCTCACTGAATGGTGCAGAAGGGAAATGACGGCCAGTTAAGGGGCCAAGTCATAGAATC
>NW_010242479.1:67381-149603 GCF_000690775.1 Eurypyga helias | reverse complement strand
GCGCGTCTCCCCCTCCCTCCAAATCCCTTCCTTCCCCGAGGGCGGCTGGCTGGTTTTACACACGGGGTTGGCCGAGCCGCAGCCCCCAACCCGGAGGAGGGGGCAGGATGCCCATCCGCCTCCTTTGTGCTTCCCCCACCTGACCCCCCGCCCGAGCCCGGCGCAGCGGTGGGGGCTCCGCAGCCGGGGCTGCGTAGTAAACACCGGCAGGCTGGGAAGGACCGGGCTTTCTTTCCTCGCACGGGAAGAGCTCGGTCTTTGTCAGTATTGAGAGGCAGTATGCAATAACCTGCCCTAGCGAGGGAGGAATTCCTGGAAATAAGCACCCTTGCCTTTTATTGCCGCTTTACAGAGAGCGGGTGTCGCTCGCTCTGCTCGGGGTGCGGAATGACGCTGGCATCCCCCAATCTAAAGGTCCCAGTCTGCGGCTGGGTGGTTGTTTTCCCCATTTAAAAATTAATTTCTGCGTTGATGCCTTACGGTTTTGCATCAATAGAGGCAGTTGATAGCCGGGTGGGCCGTGTTGTGAAGGTGGTTTTGGGGTGTGTTGCATCCAGCGTTAAGGTTTGTTGACTTGGCCGCGTGCGAGCGCGGCGCCCAGGGAAACGTGGTTCCTTGTCCCCGGCGCGCGGCGGTGCCGGGATCCCTCCTGCCCTTTGTAGCCTGCGGATCGCGGGGTGTCTGTCTGTCTGTCTGCCTTGCCTGGGAGTTGCAAAAGCCCCGACTTTGTTTTCGTGCGTTTCAAACCTGTGATTCTCTTGCAGTGCCCGCCCCCTTCGGGCGCAGGGGAAATAAAGGGGGCAGGGATGGCTGGCGCTGCAATTGATTACACTGCAATCATCACCCGATTAATCCCGGTGCGGATCGGTTGTCTTCTGGTTTGTCGGGCTCACGCTGGATTGAGGATCTCTTGCATGAAATGATCCTCTCCTTGTTTTCTGGAGTGTCTCTGTAGACAGGGAGATGGTAAATGTGCCTTGGAGCTCAACCATTTTAAAAACTGCTCCCTCTCCTTCGGCGTCTGCAGAAGCAGGGATGTGTCTTTACTGCATCTTGATGCTTTAATTTCTTCTGCTGTGTGTTTTTCAACGTATTCCTTGAGCTGTTGTGTGCCTCTCACTTTCAGAAAGATAGGCGTTGTTGCAGGAAAAGAACGGAGAGATCATTTCTCCATTTTAGATGTAAAGGGAAAAAATTTAGGAGCTGGAAAGGCGTTTCTGAAAGTGGTAGTTTCAGGTTGAGGAGAAAGGCAAGTTCTTTGCACCGACGGTGAGGCTAACGACAAAAAGAGGTGAACAAGAAGCTCATAGATGGAGTCTGTAACGCATGTTGAGTAATATTGTGTGTCATTAGCCAGTGAATGCCAATTAACTCCTTCCAAATTAAGGCCCAACTTAGGCTTTTGCCTTGCAGTGGCCAGGCCAGCCTAGGGCTGGAGAGCTGCAGACTTCCACGAGTTGGACTTTTTGGCTAGAGCTGTTTTCAAGAGGGAAGATTAATCTCTAAGTTTTAAAAAAAACCCCTGGTGCCTTTCTTCAAGGAAGGGCTTACAAAGGATCAGATGGCATCGAGAAAGAACAGGAGAGGAGGGGGGGGGGGGGTTTGGGGCATCCTTCAACTGCCGGAATACATGCTTATAGTTTTATTTTCTTCTCTTACCTGGTGCAGAGCACCTTCAGATAAAAATGCTGCCCAGCTCTGGTAATAAAACAAGGCAGGAACAGTATGTTAGGATTTTTGCTTCCAGCCCTCTGAAGTGTTTGCGGTTGCCACTTAGCTAAAATGACCCAATTAAGAACCTCCCAAATGAAATATCTTCTTCTGAAGAAGATCTAGGCGTTTAAACATGGGAAGATAGGCTGAAGAACTTGCTGTAGCTGAATACTGCCTCTAATCGATCGTCTTTGTAGTTTACAGTTTAATAGCCTTTGTTTTCACGAGTTATTGCTGAAAGAATTTTGCTGTTAGGGGGAAAAATGATCTCCAGAGCAGATGTTTTGCATCTCTTCATATTCTTCTCTCTCCCCACAATAGTGGAAGGAAGATTAATCTTAATTTTTATTTGTTTTTCATATATACTGTGTCATAGCTAAAAGGCACTTCCATTTTCGGTCAAACAAGCAAGGCATTCCTAAATAGGAATACAAAGGAGTTACAACAGGAGGGGAGAGACCCATCCCTTTAATGCTAAATTACATAAAATCTGTTCATGGTTATATGACCAAAACCTCTTTAAAATGCAGGTAGCTTCAGCAGAAAGCTGTTGAATCAGAAAAAGTAATTTAAAAATGCTGAGAACTTCCTGAGATTTTGTTAGAATGGCATAAAAATAGAGACCCTTCACTGAGATAAAGTATGTGCTGGTGTAACAGCGCATTTGATGTGTAAAGCTACAAATATTGGAGACTGTTTCATCCTAGGGATGGGTTTATACTCCGTGTTTTCTTCCTTTTCTACCTTGAGCATGCTGTGGTTTTGAATTTCACCCTTGTGTACATTTACCAAGGGGATGTCTAGAAGGGAGTGGGTTAAATGTTTAGAACAGAAATAATGGTTTTAGGTCTGGTAATACTTGAGGCTGATAGATATCTTGATGGATCTGCTCATGTTAGCTCTGAGCTTTTGTTTGTCTATCTAGGTTATATTTTATGTCTCTGATGTTAATAAACAGTAGCTCGTGCTCTATGTGTAATCTTTCTCCCAGGTTGCTTAGTAAAAGCCCTCGTGATCTCTCCTAAGTGTCAGAGTTTCACACACCTAGCTTTCACGACGGTGTTTTCATGCACGCCGGGTGGTTAGTGGATGTTGCTGAACGGGAGCTGGATAATTCCTTCTGTAATTGAGGCTGGGAACAGAAAATGCCAGGGCGTTTAAGGAATTGGTGTCAGTTGGGCTCAGCAGAAAGAGGAGAGGAGGAAAGCGTTCAGGGAGCGATGGATTGGAGTCTATGGGAAGGGGCAACGAGCCAGGCAGAACGTTGGCTTTTTTGGTTGTGTTAGATTGTACTTTCTGAGCCTTTCCATACCAGAACTGGAGCAAAGGCTTCTATGACTCAGAAACCGAAAGGGTTAGGAAATGGTAGTGACTTAGCTAATATCAGGCAAAATGTGGTGAGAACGTGAGAAAGCAGAGGAGCGGGTGTGGAAGCATGATGTGTGTTAGAAGTTTCAGTGCTGAACCAACATTTAGAGAGAAACACTCTCCTTTGAGTAAACGGAAGGAAAAATTTAAGTATGATGTGAGAAGAGAGGGAAGGATGGGGCTGCAGAGAGTGAGATCAGTGTGTTTAACTTCAGTACAGCAGAGGCATGATTTATTTGCTTTAATAGGGAAATTGCTCAGATTTGATTAAGTATTGTGTTAATTTTTTGTCAGCTTTTGCTTGACTTGGTGTTCCTTCAAACTAATTCTAGGGGATAGTTACAGCACAGCTCCAGTGATACTGATTTTCATCTTGAAATACACAATCTAGTGTTGAGGAATTTCCATTTGCTGATTTTTGAATCTGTCTTCATTGGTAAATAATTAATTTCTATTAGTATATGTTATCTTGGGAAAAGTTGTTTCAAATCCTGTTTGGTTTTCTGCTAAACTGACATTTACTAAGAAAATCTTGAAGGAGAATGTTTTCAGTGAGGAGAATTTTTAGTTTAAGCCTCTCACCTAGAATTACAATGTATTTCAGGGCTGTAACTATTAGCTTTAAAGGACACTTTCAATTCCAGTTTAACTGAAGCTTTTTTCTCTTCCCCAGTAAGTTTTTTTTTTTTTCGTTTTACTCTGAGGTAGATCTTACCAGCGATCACTGGAACTGTTAACTCAGTGAGACTAGAAGAGGCAGTTTTGTTAAATGATTATATATGATGTGTATGTTCCGTCTGTGTGAATTGTGAGCTACCGCCAGCTTAATTGTTGAGAAGTTTGTTTATGATCCTGAACTTTGAGAGAGAAGGGAAATAATATATGCAGGAAACCTGTTTTTCTCACATTGGATGTTAACTTTATTATTCCACACAGAAAACAACTTATCTAGTTCATCATCTGTAATGGCCCTGAAGTTTATAACTTACAAAATGCGTTGAATTAAATTATTCTGTAGTTAATAAACTTCATGAGCATTATTTTAATTTCTTGAAAAGTTGATGACTGCGAAGCAGTGTCAACTTTCTGAAGAAGTTTTTTAAACTTTGGTTTCTGAAATTAAATGCATTTTAATTTGGGTTTGAGTGCAAAGCTTTCCCATGTGGAAATGCTCTGAGATGTTATCAAGCAGCAGCTGCTTTTTATTTATATGTGTGAGTGTGCACATAGGAATGGGTAAACTGCAGTTTATTATTGAAAACTATTGTGTATGTTACTAAATTTAAAAAAAAGCTGCAGTTTAATTATGAGACTCTCGAGACAATTACTGAAGTTGTTGCAGATTTGTAGTTTTAGTTTATTTCAGATCTTTCTGACAAAGTTGAGCTTTTAAGGCTTCTGGGCTTAGGTGGTAATAGAACATGCTGCTTTTAAGAGTTCTGTGTTCAGAAAGGCTTCAGGAATGCAATGATGTGTTTGAAAGGTAGAAATACTGTTTTAGTATTTTTTTATATTTGACGTATAATTTTTCTATCACTGTAAACTGTATAGACAGCTTCTTTGTGTACCTTGGATTAGTTTTTATGATTTATGAAAGCCACTTTAAAAAGAATAGTTTCAAAAATTTTTTTATTGTACAAAACCAGAACTCAACAAAGAGTAGTTAAGACACATTTGTGGTTGTTAGTCAGCCTGTCTTGTGTCTGTATGGTTTGTGTTTTGGTTTTTTGTCCCTTGCCCTCCCCTCTTAGCCAAGTCATGACAGGTACAGTCCGGACTGATTTCTCTAGTACTATATTTGTCTTTTTTGTGTCCAGAACTGAGAGAAACTTTGAGGATTAGCAAATGATTAGCAGCATACAGTGTTCATTCATGTATTTCTGTACTTTGCAAACAGAGGTGTACCAAGTCCTCAAACTTAAAAATAGGCTCTAGTTCCTTTAGGCAGGATTTCTTGTTTGTGCTAAATAAGTTTAATAATAGTTATTAATTAAGGAGATGCATTCTGGCAAAACTGGTGTTAGCGTGGTGGTGTATTGCATTTATCACTGGAAGTTTTTCTTTATGATCTCTGCAAATGCTAAATATGAGCAGTTGCCTTAGGATATCTTTCAAGATGCCAATTAACTTCAGTGTTGAGTTCCTCAAGAAGTTGCTGTTGTGGCACAAGATTATTTGAAATGTGCTGACAAGCAAAATTATTTCTTCGTTTACAGATGGATTCATATATGCCTTGTGAGTTTTAATGTAATTTAATTGTACTTATTAATTTTGGAGTATTCAGACGTGTTCCTTTCTTGGTTAACTTGATGGTAGGAGCAGAAATAAGAGTATCTGTTTCAGTGACTCCTTAGATGATTCTTCAAGGAGACTGTTGTCTTTGACCTACACAGTGAGAAGGGACCTCACACCCCAAGAAAGTACTAATGTTATTACTCTAGAGGAACAAATCCACTTAATAAATAGTTCAGTAGAACAGCAAATGTATGCTTTTGTGGCAACACCAAGCCACTTTAATAATGACCTGGACCAGTAGTTCACATTAAGATTGTCACTGAGGAGAAGTGCTAACCAGGTTGTGATTTAAGAACTTGATGCACTGCTGTTGACTTAAAAAAGGGTTATATGAATAAGAAACTTCTGAAGCAGGAAATAGGTGAACTGCACATGTATGTGCTTTACTGTAATAGTTTATGAAATAGGCGTGTGTCCTGCTTTTGTGAAGACGTGTTTTGGGCAAGTTCAGGGACCTAATGGGTTCATTTGCTGTGTGTTGCCAGTCTGGCTGATATTATTGAAATAGCTCTGTGACCAGTCGAGGGAGTGTTATCTGCAAAACCTCTTATTGGTGCCATTACATGCTGTAAAGATAGCTCTGTTTACTTGGAAGTGTGAGCATCAACTCTGATCAAAACACTTTCTCTTAACAGGTGGGCTTTTTTTTTTTTTTTGAGTCCTTTGCTGAACACCCCTTTTCCCTTTGGAGGGGAGCAATGTCAGGATGTGACAACATCGGGCAAATGCAGAGTATTAGAGTTGTTAGTGATAGAGGCTAGCTTTACATGTTTGTTTTTCCTGCTGTTGAATGGGTGGTGGGTCATGATGTTTTTTTTCCTTCACTATGAACAGTTCACAAATTATTACACTACTGATTTAAGTCAGTTACTTATGCAATACGGTTCAAATAGTTTGATTGGAGGCCGGAAAGAAGAATTTTTTGAAGTTCAGAATGCATGAAATGAATACATGCTGAAGTAGTCAAAGATGCCTTGTACTTTATCAGAGAGCAGTCTGCTTGAATGAAAGGTACTGTACCTGCTGTTAAGTTTATAAACTTGGTTTATACAGATTACTTTTTAAATTATTCATGATGCTACATTACGAGTATATCTGACAGGTTTAAAATAAATGGCTTGATGGTAAGAGGGAGCATGCATAAATTAGAGCTGGGATAATGTGCTCTTTGAAGTATCTCTTCCATTTGTTACTACTGGAATACAGTAGGTAGCTGTAGCTGAACGTGTGATTCTCAAGCACGGAGTGCATCATCATCTTTAAACTGTGTTATAGTGGCAGTTCTTAGGTAATACAGATGAGGTGAAGTGGCAGGGAGGACGGAGGTGCTCACTTTGGATTTATTTATACATTTCTGCCGAAATGTGGAGAGTTTTTATGGGATGAAGCTTCTGCAAGCATAGCGGTCAAAAGCGTGTGCTAGTGGCTGTGTGCTGGTAGGGTTAGGATAGCATCACACTGTTTTATTTACTCTTTTTTGTTAGCATTGCTGTGGGTTTGTAAGAGGTGTTTTAGCAAGGTGCTAGGAGATTTTTCCCTTATACTTAGTGAGACACTGTATCCGGTTTGCTTGTGGATGGTGGTACTCTGCATGGCAAGTCTTCCTGGTACGTGCGCACAGGAAAACTTTGCAAGAGCTAACTGCTGTGTTTGGGAAAGTTTTGTTGATGGGGAGAGAGAATTCCAGATCGCTTGGATGGAAAACCAGCTCCCCCAAACATAAATTGACACCGTGCTGGTTTTCCTGATTTTGTAGGCAGGCAGCTCATTTTATTTGAGAAGCAAATACCAAGTTTCTACACCCTAAACTACCAAGAGTAGTTTAGGGTGTAGAAAAAAAACTAAAATGATGTGTGATAGAGCAGCCCTCAAAAATGACCAGAATTTTTTTGAAAGTGGAAGGTCTTCTTAAAGACAGGATAGTTCAAGTCTTAAGTCTTAATCGAGCGGGTGCAGCATTTCAGAGAAAGGTCTGATGGCAGCTGCTCCTGGAAACGGTCCATAACCAAACTTTTAAAAGAGAATTGGCGTGCTTCGACTTCGGAAAGCTTTATCCCTGGATCTCACTGGGGTGGTTTCCTCGTTATTTGCATTGGCTCCAATTTAGAGTCATCTCCACATTTTGTCCTTCTGCAAATAGTACGTTTTGCTTCCCGGCTGCTCATGTCCCTTCCCTTGGGCCCTTCTGGGCTGGGGTAGTGTGTACCGTGGCGGGCTGAAGAGCACATGGCAGACAGCTCGAGGGAGGAGTGGAGCCTGGCACCGCGCTGTAGGAACAAACGCGTGTTTGCTCTCCCCAGCTGATCTTGGACTAACATTCAGCTGTAGCATTAGCGTTCAAACCCCAGTGGAAATACCTTGTTTGTCCTGTCCCCTGTGCTCTTTACCAGTGCAGGAATTACTTTTATTGTGGTGTTTTTATTGCTTTTTCTTGGGGGTTTTGATGTGTAGTTAAATTTTTACTGTTGCCTTCTCTAGACTAAGTTTGTCTATTCTCCTGGGGATTTGGTTTCTTCTCCAAAGTACTGATGGAGTTAAATAGTGCGGATTGTTCTTGTTAAGCTTTCAGGTGTCTTTACCGTCCTTTTAGCTGAGAATCAGTCTTGAGAGACATTTAACATGATGCTGCCACAAACTGGTCACGGTCCCAGTGAGATGGAGGAAGGAGCCCACAGGAATTATGATGGTCTCTGGTCACGATGGGATTTTTAGCTGCTGCTTTTGTCTGGTTCTGTATCCCCAGCAGGTGGAAGCAGCTTGTGCTTCTGTACTGATTGCAGTTAAAGTCTTCTCTGTTTACTGTGGGTGAAGCTTGCTTTTTCTCTGTGATGGTTGTACATTCTATTGGTCCCTTGCAGATGCCATGCCTCCTGGGAAGTATGGAGGGAATGAACATCCAGCTGTGTTGACATGCATATAAGCTGGTGTTATGGTGTGCTTTGCTCCTCTTCCTCGGTCCTGAGAGGTACCAAGACTGGGGGAAGGCAAGTTGCAAACCAGTAGGACTTAGGACCATTTCTATGTGAAGGAGGATGTCAAAAGTTGAAGGGTCTGTTAGTCCTGTTGCTCATGTACCTTGGATATGGAGATTTGTGGTACTAAGTTAGGTTGGTATTGCCTTGCAGGTCTTCCAGTGGCTACTCTCATGATGGAGGTTGAGTCTGTGCAGTTGTCACTGCACAAAAGAGCAGAAATGGGGTTTAAGGATAGCATGTTTGTTGTTCCAAACTTGAGATTGGACTTCGTTTGAGACTGTGCCTAGAGCCTGCTTGGGCCCTGCCTGTGAGTCACTGAAGGGTTGGTTTGTTTGTTGGTTTTCTTTTTTGTGTGCGTGCTAATAAAATGTTTGTATTTTCGTCACATTTTAGTAGGCTGACTATGTGGACAAATATTCTCATTGATATTGTGTCTCAACAAGAGGCATGTAGTATGTATTTAATACTTAGATTCGGTTATGAGAGCCCCTTTTAAAATTTGGGTTTGTACATGCTTCAATGGCTTGTGGTTCTAAAATGTGGCCAGTGTTAACAGTGAATGAACAAAGGTCCTTTCAAGCTGGTTCAGTTGTTAACCTACAGAAATAAGGCACAGACAGAGAAATGCATTTGAGTGTGTGTGTGTGTATGTGGTGGTGGTTCTGGACTGCAGCAGAAACACGTGAAATGGACATCTGTTTTCACATGGCTTGTGTTCTGTGTATCTCTTTCTGTGTTCATTGTTTAAATAAACACGTTGCATTAGCTGTAAGGCTTTAGTGCCAAATGCCCGCTGATGAAACGTAT
Organism: Eurypyga helias; assembly: GCF_000690775.1. Taxonomy (NCBI): domain Eukaryota; kingdom Metazoa; phylum Chordata; class Aves; order Eurypygiformes; family Eurypygidae; genus Eurypyga; species Eurypyga helias. Next base: position 140,445 of record NW_010242479.1, on the reverse strand, counting down.
TGGAGTTTTGTTTTCCCAAGCCATACTGAGACACAGCAGCTTTACAGTTCCACACGTTGGAGGAAGATTACAAGAAGAATGTGGGGTGGATCACAATCAGCACTTCAAAAGCAATAGCTTTGGAGTAACTCCGCTACAACCCAGCACGGCCCATGGAAAAACACTGTCATCTTAACAGATGCAGTGTTATTTTGGAGATTCCACTGTATAAATACATGGACTGTGGTTAAATTGTGATGGCAACAGATGCAATCTCAGTTCTCAATTCTTTCATCTCTTTAATATTTAAAAATACCCCACAAAGTAAAAACAAACCAAACAAAAAACCCCAGCAGAACATCAAGTCTGAAAATAGGCCTTCTGTAAATTGTTGGAGCTGTACCTTTTGGGCCTTGTATCATCTCAGATATGTCACTGCAGATTAGACTCGGGCAGAGTAAATGCTCATCTGTGTGAGGGAGTCTCTGCAAGTGCTGCTACTCACGGCTTAGTGTACGATTTGCATATGAATGGAGTTGTTCAGCTACACTTAAGAAATGTCAGCAAGATTGAAGTCAGAGTTGGTTAACCTGGCAAAGAAGATACTTCCAGTATTTTTCATGAAAGAAAGCGATAGTATGAAGACAAGAATTACACATTCCACTGGCTAAGCCAGCATTGTCTGGGGATTTTCTTGGTGGTTTTGTAGTTGATATCGGTGACTTCATTTTTAAATTTGTCCGTGATACATTGCAGTGTTTGCTAGCGAGAGAATTGGAATGCGGGAATCAGATGTTGTATCGTGATGCCACGCAGTTGTGTTCACATTTGTTTTTCTTTCCAGATTTAGAAATTTCAAATTTAAATACTGATTTGGCAAGTATAAATTGAGAGCAAGGGTCCTTTTTTTAATCAACAGCAAATAAAACATGGCAAGATGTTGTTATTAGTGCATTCACATCTATCCTTCTGCTAGCTGGGTAGAAAAGCCTGAAGTTTAATACTGTAACTGGATGTTAAAAAGGGACCTGATAATTTTTGTGAGCAACAACTTTGGTAGTCATGCATGCTAAAATAGGGAGTGATCACATCTCGTGCTTCAGAAGCTGACAGCATGCAAGGGTTGGGAAGAAATTGTATTCCTCCTCCGGGTGTTTGTGTTTCCCTCCCCACTTGTAAAACGCAGAGAAGTGCTATCCTGGAGGGGTGGTTAAAGGGCTTTGTTTTTGGAACGCTGACACAGATGATCCTGTGACTCTGTCATCCAGGTGAAGGCACTTTCACCAGGAAGCTGTGCATTGTCAGGTGTTCCAGCAGAAGTATTGGGATCGGGGTGTTGGGATCAGCTGGCTGATAAGGAAATAGTCTATTACACTACAAATAAACCCCAGATCTTCACAGGTGACTGTTTAGATTACCAGGTGTCACACACAGTTAGTGTGAAATGGAAGTTGAGGTGGTTGAGCGTGGTTTGGCCTCCCTGCGAGGTTGGGCTGTCTCTTCGTTCCATAGGGCTTCTCTTCAGGAGCGACCGCTCTTGGAAGCATGCAGCTATTCGGTGTTTCTTTCTTGTGTGTGTGGCCACAGGCCGTGTTTTCTGCAGTGTCAAAGTACTGTTCTGACCTCGGCAGGACTGTCACTGCCCATGGTGTCTCATGCCTTGAGTTCATCTCTAACACCCTCGCAGCTTTCCCCAGACCCGGTGAGATAAGATGTGGATCCTGTTTAATAGGAGGAAGTCAAGAGCAGAGGTGCTGAGGATGTAGTTCTCATATCCACTGATTTTGCAGTGGGAGGGAGGAATGCATTTCCTGGTGGGGTATGTCCCCCTCTGTTCTCCCTCTCCGTCCATCAATACTCAACCTTTTGATGGTGTCGCATGCTACGTGGCTCCTTGATGTCTTGGTTGAAGAAGAGCGTGGCTGCAAGGCTGGCTCTGTGTTGGTGTCGAGCCTGGTGCCCAGGAACTGATGAACGCACTTTCAGGCTGCAGGTCTGTGGGATGCTGTGCACAATCATAAATGCTGAGATGCTCAGGGGGTGTAAGAGTTCCTTTTCCTCTCAGCTGATTTCCCTAGCATGTTGCACTGGCTCATGGAAGGGAACAGAGCCTGAGGGGATGGGATTGTGGTTGGGAACCAGCAAGGGAGAAGCAAAAAAAATGGTTGCTTTAGCACATTTCTCCAAGGAGCAGTCCTCTGCTTTTCGTCTGTGTACCGGGAAAGGTGGGTTTCAGTGACTTAGCCGTGTGTCACACAGGACTGTGGGATTGGAAGCGGAAATACTTCCTCCAGGTTTGGGAGCATCGGTACGTGGATGAGAGTGTCTCTGTGTCGGCTCTGAGGAGCAGCATCGCAGCCCACCCCTTCCTGGCAAGGGGTAGCTCCCGGCAAAGCACTGAGTCTGAACATGAGGACTCGTGTTACCATCCACCCATCTTCAAGTAGCTGAATTATTTTTATTAAAATATGGGGAGTTTGTTTAGCGAAGGCATGCTGCAGCAAAAGCTGTAGCTGAGTGCTTGATGAATGTAATAGTCTTACAGAATTAAAACCAGTTCTGATGCTTCCGCTGGGCACTATAGGTCTGTGTAGCTTTGGAACCTTCTGGTGGAAATGATGTGAGTTTTGGTTTATTTCTTCCTTAGTATGAAGGCCTCAGGGCACTACTAGCATGTTTTATATTTTTTTTTCTTTCACTGAGATGGAGTAATTTTCATTGTGACTTAAAACAGCAAGCAGGAAGAGCTTGCTTTATGTACACAGTTTTAATCTCATTTTGCATATTTTCAGCTGGATTTTTTTTACTGGCTGACAGCTGTAACAACACTTTGTTTTGTAAATACAACCCTTTTGGAAAATACAGGTTTCTTTGCCAGTGAATAGCGTTTGCATTTCTACACATGCATGTAAATAATTAGATGCTTTGGATACATTTACTCAGATCCTTAATTTTCACGTTTTCAAGTGACAAGACAGCAAATGAATTTTCTGGTAGATCACTTCTTATTTGTGTTTTTATTTGGATGGAAAATGCAATTTTAATTGAAATACAGAAGATGTGAATTTTGAGACTTAATTCAAACCTCAAGTGCAATGGACAGGTATGATTTAAAAAAATGAACAGAAAAAATTGTTATTGTTTCTCGGAAGTTTAGGGCTGATAGATCTTGCCCACTGACTGTTTACAGGTTTCTACACAGGAGTCCTTTTTAATTTGGAATGAATTGCTCATTGAATTGAGCAATTTGAGTAAACTGAAGTGAGGTACTTAATGTAAAAGCTATCTCAGCATTTTGACAAAGGGTGGCTCCAAGAGCACTGAATAGTAAATTCACTAGTCCCAACTTTTTGTATAAATTATATGCTTACTATTTTTATTTTATGTAAATTACAGTAGGCATTTGCCCTAATATATGCTGTTATAATTTCATGTTAGATTTGTAATTAAGTTTATTTTTAGAAGAATGCATTAAAGTGGTTTATATAAAATGGTTTTCTATTTTAAAAGAAATAATTGTTTTTTATTGACTTTTAATTTCATGCAAATGTTGTTTTTTGGGCTTGGAGGTTATGTAAGCAGAAAGAAATCTAATGATTTGAGAGTATTCTCAGAATACAAAGAATAGAAGATTTGTTGTCACTAGCTGGGGGCACTGGTAGGCAGAGTTAACCCTTGTTTAGGCATATTCAAACTGAGTGACGGATGTTACAGAATGTGGTACAATGGGTTTACATAATAAATGTTATTTATTGATTGTTCTTCCTGGTAAAGCTAGGAAAGCCAGATTGTGACTGTGTGTGGAATCTGACAGGGAGGTAAGGAAGATGGGCATAACGTGGTGATTGCTCAAGATGCCTGAATATGCCGCAATCCATGGCAAATCTGATGGACAAGTGAGTGTTAACTGTGTGCAAGCCAGATTTGCTATTTTTAATTTGGCCTCCTGCTCATGTCTCTGCACAGATGAGTTTGGAGGCTGAGGGGAGTTGAGTGATGAGTCATTATTGAGTTAGTAAAATCACAATTGATCTCCATTTCCTGTTGATTCCAAAATTACTGAAGTGTGAAAGCTGAGAGTGACTGATGGCTTCCTGGAGGGGAGTTTGAGGGTGGAATGTGGAAGTGGCTCTCTAAAGTAACTCAATGCTGCCCTGGGTGTTGGTACAAAAGTGTCTGTAGTGAGAACAGGTGTGTGTGAGATGGGAGGCTGTGAGCAAAGCGTGGTGCTCTGGCTAGCTGAGCTCCCAAACAGCAGTGAGAGTCTGGGCACTGAAACACGCTCTTCAGCAAGGTTGGAGGGTGGGGAGATTTCTGAAGTGGCTACTGATAGAAGTTTAATCTTAACTTTTCATTAGTCTGCTCAGTAAGGGAGATATTTTCTGATTGACCTGTGTTTCTGTCACTTAGCTCTGGAGACTTTATCTCAAAATCCCTCTGCTCCCAGGTACTATGAGGTGTGAAAGTCTCCTGCCCTTTGGCAGCGTGACCGCAGGACGAATGTCAGGCTGCACGGTGGCAGAGGGGGACGTAGGGACAGCGGTGTTGCGTGGTGGAGAAAATCTTGCCTATCGGTTATTGTTTGTGATTATCTTTTGATGAATCCTTGATCTTGTCATTCTGTAGCTTTGTTCTTTTCCTGTGATGAAATGGGATTAATGCTCTTTCGGCAGATACTAATTAGAAATGTTGTGGTAACCTGCACAAGGTAAGATTTAAAATTTCTGGTTTTCCCTCCTAGGACTTAGTGTTAGCAAAACTTTTTTTTTTTGTTAGGAACTATTAAGTTCTGTTGCTAGACACTGTCCACGTTACTTATGTCAGAGTAAATTCTGCTGAAAGGGGATTTGTTGGAAGAAATTAAAGGGAGGCTATATCCTGTTCTATTTGGAAGCGAGCTATAAAGAAGCCTTGAAGTATTCCTTCAGGAAGAGAGAACTTAGTTTAGTTCCCTGAAGGAATAAGAGGAGGTGTGAGGTGAGGCTGTCACTTCTCCTCTGTTTATTGCATCCCTCACAAAATGCTGATTTTTAAAGAATTTTTCTGAAGTGGACAGCAAAATAACAATCTGTGTACAGTCTTGGGACGGTTCAGAAGGTCTTTGAATTGTTAAAGCTTGTTATGGATGTACACTCTGATACACTGTGTTAAAACAGGAATAACCAACCAGGAGAAGCACGCTTTTTCCTTGGGAAGTGTGTACAAGTTTTCCCAATGCTGCCATATTTAGGCTTGTAGAAAACTGAGAAGGGGGAAAAGGGACGGTTACCCTTGCTGTCTAAGGACAGCTTGGTTTGCAAATTTATGAACAAAACAGGAAAAAAATCTTCCAGGCTTCTTGACAGGCTAGGTGTGTGGTTTTCAAATTCAGAAAAGCTCATTCAGTTGGTCTGGCTTTTGCAAGTGAACAGCTAGAGAAATAAATTGCTCCGAGAGGGTGTAAAGAACTTTTCTTTCCTCTAGAAAAAGTTGAGCAAACACGGAGCACTGAGTTGCATGGGTGAAATCTGGGGAAGCGTGGAAAGGGCACTAGTTTTCAGAGAAGCCTGATGTTTTCTTCAGGGTGTTGTGAATTCAGAAGAGTTGCCACACTTGAAAAGACAAGTCTCGTCTCACTGAGGGTTATAGGAGCTTCAAGAGAGCTTTATTGGGAGTGATGGTGGCAGTTCTCAACGCGGTCACTTGCAGGGAATCTTCAAGTACTTAAACCCACACCTTGCCTTGCAGCATCTGTGTTGCTGTGTCCCAGTACAGAAGCACTTTGTTAAACCAATTAAATGCATAATATTTTTATAATACTTGCGTTTTGGAAAAATCAATATGACCAGTTACCCTCTGAAATGACAAGAAGCCTGTTGTGCTGACAAAGTAGAATGCATTAGGAAGTGGTGCTTTGTATCCTCTCGAGTAATGTGCTCTTGTTTTTTCTTTAATCAGCAGGATGTTACCCTGTATGTCAGATGTCTTAGTTGTTTTTGTGATCTGTATTGGGGAAGAGGGAGGGAGGGTAAAATGTCAGAGAAACAGAATAGGTTTGAATGGTTTGTAACAGCAAAGCCTGCAGCTTTGTATTTCTCCATTTAATAAAACGTAATGGCCAGGCTAGCATTTGGACACTTTGTGTTTATGTTGGTGATTTAAACAATACATAAAAGAACAACTTGCCCTTCAGAAGAACATAATGCATAGCCTGTGAAATACTCTGGAGCATAAGGGGTATAATTAACCCTTTTCCCATTTGTTTGGTTGTGTTCAGAAGGTAACACAAACCTTGTAAAACATCAAAATTGCTTTTGTACCTGTTCACAGAAATAAGGATTTTTCAGGTTGTCTGAAAACCAAACCTCCTTTTCCTCTCTACACTGACTTCCTTTCTTTCCCTGTTTCTATATCTGAGTTTCCAAATCTCTGATGTCTGGTACTGATGTCCTTTTTTTTTTTTTTTTTTTATTTAAAAGCAGCCATTGAGGAGAAGAGTTTATTTCCTGTCACTCTTGCTCAGGGCTATAGAGAATAGATCTTGGAAGTTTAGGCACTTTTTTCAGGCCTTTCAGAAGATTTTTTTAAAAGATGCTTTGCTTTGGATGCGATGAGGAGAGGATTGACAGCACAACCAGGGTCTGACTTACTGCATGAACAAGACCCTTTGCTGTGATCCTGAAGCATGTTGCTGACTGACCATGTGCTCAAGTAGCACAAATCTCTTCTGAACTGCTCCTCTGAGATTAGTTTTGGTACCATTCAGTGGAAATGGGCTAAAAGGGGACAGAACCCGAAATGCTCCCAACCTTTTTTTGCGTCTTGACTGTCCTTGAAGAATGTTAATTGATGTGAGATTGCTTGTAGCTCCCACTGAGTCACATAGAAGTTGAGATAAGAATACATCTCGCTGTGTATTGTAATATTGATTGTCATGTGGTAAATGATTACTTGGCAGCGGGATTACCAAGTCTGATGTTTTACACTTAATTTGTAAGGTTTGCTGTAGTCTTGCTGCTGGCTCTGTGCTCAGACCTGCTTTTTGCTCTTTGAATAGCCTCCTCATTACTTACTTTTGACCAGCTTTTCCTTTCAGACAACTGTCATCCTTTGGGTTGGTTAATACGACTGAAGCTCATGTGATCTCATTCACTAGATGCTTTCTTTTCGTTACAATATTTTAATAAGTTAATGGCCTTGACAAAGACCCATTCCTGTTTCTTACTCACCTTCCCCAGCATGGTTGTGTATATATTCGTACCAAACCGAAGATTACTTTTTAGAAAAGTACCAAAGATTACTTAGAACGAATTCTAGAAATTATTTCTTTATCTGTTCCATTATAAACTTCTTTAAGTTGAGTCTATTCCATGCATTGCTTTTTAAGGAGGAACACTGACCTGTGTGTTACTTCAGATTTACTTGTTTTTATTTTTTTCCCTGAACAAGATGTCTTAGTTGGGATTTTTGGATTAATTTGGTGAGGAATAGCAAAATATGACTTGGGTTGGAAACAAGTTGTTCAGACTTAGGCAGCACTCTGCCTCAGCACTTAGGTGTTCTGTTCAGATTCATCTGTGCTGTCTTATTTTCCTCTTTGGTTTAACTCAACTTTGGGTATCTGAATTGAAGTGAAAGCATGGCTCTTCAGTGTTGTTTACAGAATACTGTCTTCCTGTGTCCTCTGTGCCAGATGTAGCTTGGAAATATGCCTGTATGTCAACTTTGTAGTTTGCATCTTTGTCTTGACTGAGGTGACAGGTCTGGGCTTTCGCAAAGATGCTGCGTGGAACTGGAGCAGCTGGGACACTAACATGGGTGAGACTTGGTGTCTTGGGCCAGTAGAAAGGAAAAACGATGAGGAGGGAGGCCAGGTAGATCTCTTCTGGTGGTCTGAGTATGGGAAGGGAAGATGATGTTGGGGGCAAGTCTGCTTTTGTTGTCCACAGAGGACACCCGATATGGCTGCAGTGCCACCCAACAGTCATTCCTGTCACTAGAGTCTTCTTTATTTGGGTGGGTGCCTTTACCAAAGCAGGCTAGAAAATTTTCCCATTAAAGGCAGTGTGTGACCTTTCACAGATCTGGGGGTGGTTTGTGAGTTCAGGACTTTCTCTTTGTGTCCTAAATTACTGGTTAACTGTGGAGGAAATAAGGAGACTGAGTCCTGGTTTCTGAATCTGAAGTTGAATGAAGCTGGCATGTGGTAAAGCAAAGCACAGTCCGCTCAGATGTGTTTTCTTAACATGGAACCAACTAGCCTTGCACAAATACTGTGGTTTTCTTTCACAACAGCAATGAGAGGCTAGTAGGGCTGTCAGAGAAGTGAGGCGAGGCCAAGGACTGCCCATGAGCTGTGCTCTCCAGATGATTTTGCCTTCAAGCTAGCAGTTGGAAAGGGAAAGGAGGTTTTTTTTGTGTCTTCCTGTTCAGGTCCTTTTTACCGATGTGTTTTTTTTCCCCCGTTCTGTTAATTTATGCTTTGCTTTCTCCGATGGGACGTAGTTTGAAGCTTTGCAGTATAGCGGTGTTTGAACGTCTATGTGGCACTGCTACCCAGCGCAGTTACGCCATTGAACAGCCGCCCCGTAGGTGCGGTTGGTGTTGGCAGGAGCTGTTTGGTTGGTGTGATTCGATGTTGTCTGGGCAGGCACATCAGAGCTACGGGCAGAAGCACTCTTTTTTGGAGTGGCCTTGGTGGCACATCCTTTGCAATGGAGATCAGATTGTTCCTGTACCTTACAGCATTGGCAGCTGGTTTTAATATACATTGGGGTGTGTGTGTGATGCTATAATTCTGGAGTTCCAGAGGTGGGTGAAACCTTTCTTGTGTACGAAGGAAACGGTCTTGCCAAAGCTTGAAACATAAAGTAGTCTGGATCTAGAGAGAGATTTTCTTTGATGCAGTCCTGTTGCCTGATTCTGAAGTCTGTGGGCAGCTTCTGCCCATATGACAGTTTCCTTCCTGTGGGGAGTTAATTGGTGCTGCTGGTCCCTCTGTTTGAGAGATGGTAGCTATTGAATATCAGGAAATATTTTTTGTCTATCGCACAATACAAGGTGGCTGTATTGTTACTCATGGTAGGAGTTTGAGAATGCAAAACACACCCCCCACTCCTCATGAAACCTGACTTTTGATAGGAGGAGATCTTTTAGGATCGTGATCTTTGAATAATTGTGCTTTTCAAGAATCATTTCAGTTCAAATCTAATAAAGCATTTTTATCATTATATTGCGCTGTGATGCCTTGGAAACAATAAATACCCTGTGTGAATGCTGCTATTGTAGTGAAAGGACACTTTCCTTGTTTAGGCTGTGTTTGTGATACCAGAAGTGAGTGAAAAGCATCCAATTGGCCAGAAAAGTGAGTTCACGCCTGCTGGTATGGCTACTTTGGTTTATGTTTGCTTTAAGTTGTGTTGTGGTGTGACTGTTTCTGGTTGATAAGACCTGAACTACTAGTCACCTTGTCTCTGGTGCCAACCCGTGTGTTTTTCCTTCTATTTGGAGAGGAAGGTTCTTTTTTCCATCTAGTTACCTCATGACTGGAAAGCCCCACAGCACCTGCATATATGTAATTTAATACTTTAAAGTCCTTTTTTGGGATTGCAAGTTGGTCATATTTTAACTGCCTTGAGAAAGCAGGTTACAGCATGACCTATGTGATTTTGAGCTGCGTAGCTGGCATGTGAAGCGAGGGTGGGAGGGCTCTGTGTTCTGTTAAATGAGGCTTCTTAGCCCTGTCTGTCTTCTGTGTGATTAGATGATTTTTTTTTTTTTTTAACTTTTAAAAATCTCTCTTCAGGTGGAAATACAGGATTAATGGAAGTGTTTTTTCAGTTTGTTAAAACAGAAACATTACTGTGGAAGCCCAGAGAATGTAAGATTTGTGTGTTTCATCACATACGAGGTGGTTAGCATGGCACAGCCGGGCCATGTGTTGCATATTGTTAAGAGTAATTGCATCAGACTACTAATTTTTCTGTGGACCCAAGTACAACTTCCCAATGACTCTCTATTAAATCCCTTTGCTGACCATTATGGATGCAATATGTTATGATACTGTTTTGTCCATTTGCTCTAATGAAACCTAAATGAACTGGCCTGGTTGGCCAGTCATGTTTAAAGGCAAAATAACAAAAAAACCCCAAAAGCTCTGAAGAGGTGCGGGTTTGCTAGATTACTGCGGGATGGCAACTCAGCAGGCAGCTAAAAGCATAGTAAAGTCTCCCTAAATGTGAGTTGCTGAGCCCAGCCACATGATGAATTTTCATCCTGGAACAATTGGCTGCTTATCCTGGCTACCTAAGTGTATATCCCATAGGTTTCTGTCAGCCAGTTGCTGAGTCACTTGGATGTGTAGACAACTGTTTTAAAAATAAATAAATAAAGTTGTGCACACAACTATTTTTTTTTAAAGGTGGAGAAGAACAGTCCCCAGGAGAGACAATTTCTGTTAAGCTCTATTGTCATCACAGATTGTGAAACATAAATTCACTGTTATAAACAGCTTGTAATTTCAGTCTTCCATTTTTGCTTTAGCAGGCATTAGACTGAAGCTACTGGGTTTAAACACTATTATCACAGTTAAAAAAATGTTTTACTCTCTTAGTTATTGATCATAACACACCACCTACTCACTCCTATGTTACGTATTTTGTATAGAATGGCGTGCTCTTATTTTGTGGTGCTGTCAGAAAAGTGAATCTGCAGGGTAAGAAAGAGTGCAGAGGTTTGAAGTCTTCTTCCTGTGAGGATGGAGCTCATCTTTGGTGGTTTAGGCATTACTTGCTTTCTTCTGCAGCTTTTCTCTGACTTTGACAGCTTTCTCATGAGCAAACCTGACCGTACTGTGACTCTCAAGAGTTGCAATGAAGTTTAAGAAATTACTCTGGGACTGAGTTCAGCTGGTGCTTCAAACAGCTTTTCCTTCCTTGTAATACACAGGGACATCTTGCCAGAGGTTCAGGTGTTCAGCTCCAACCCTAAAGTTCAACAGTAGCTTTCAAGGTTTGACGTATACTGGGCATTGACAAGTGAGGAATTGACTGTGTGTTTGACCTTCCTGTTAGCTTTTTGTCTTGCCTTCTTCTTTGGCTGAGTGGCAGAGAGCGTTGCAGGCATTGTCGGTAACCCAGGCGCTGTAGGTCAGAGTTAAGTTTGGTGCTGCTTGGTGTGATAGCCAGGGGTTCTGGGGTGATTGTGCAAGCTCAGCTGCTTGAACGTCACTAGCTCTACAGTACCTTCCTCCCTATTTGCCTTGTGTACCCACGAGGATGAAGAGCAACCCGTGGCAACTGAGCCACTCGCTCGTGTTAGGCTATTTTGGTATCAGGAGGTGAGAGAGGTGGCTTCAGAGGAGCCCCGGAGGGATGTGCTGGGTCAATGCAGTCTTGGTGAGAGAGGATTAATTTGGGAATGATTTTCTCATGAGGATGCTTTCACATGAGCAAGGTTAAATCTAGATCCGCTTGCTCTGGTGAGCTGTGTAGAGAAGGCATCAATCAATAGTATTAAAGGGATTCAGTTCATTTTGTTGGTTCCAGTTTTGCTAAGCTGCTGTTCCTGTTGACATTTAAAGTAGAATGTTGGCAGAGGAGAAAGCAAGTGAGATGAGGGACAGAAATGTGATTTATTCTGATTTTTTTTTTTTTTGGTATATACTTATGGAGAAGTTGGAGGAAGTTCATGGCAAGCAACAATGCCAGAGATATCTTTAGCCAATGACAGCTGAAATTGCAAGAACAAAAAGGCAGAGCCAGTTTGAGTTTGTGATGTGGGTTGTAGTCCTTCTGTGTGTTATTTTTGTAAATGTTTTGTTCTGGTCAGCTTGGTAACACTGGCCCTTGGGTTGGGAATATATAGTTAGTAGAGCGGTAAAAGAGAAAATTAAAGTAGGATGTGTGTTTGTTTCCTGAGGGCTACGGGAGACAGCGAGAACATGTGTGAAGAAGTGGAATCCAGTCACTTTTTGATATATTTCAGCCAAATTTGATTGGCCTCTTCCTGCACCACTTTTTTTTCTCCCAGATTTGGGAGGAAAGAATACTGTAAAAGGTCGTTAGGAGTGATGAGTGGTGACACAAGGTGAATTAATGAGAATGGACTGTACAAACTACGTTGCAATATAATCTTCAGTCCCTTGAGTGTTAAGATGATCACAGTGGTCTAGCTTTGTCCTCCAAAGCTTAACTTCTAATTAAATGTAGAAAAACCCCAAGCCCTCTTCCCGGGCCTTAGATGTGTAAACAAGAACATTCTCAAGACTTATTTCAGTGGAAACAGTTGTTTTTTGTTTGGGTTTGAGTATTCCCTTTCGTGTTTTGCAAACCAAAGATGGCAACATTGTGCTAGTGCTAGAAATACAGAAGTTGAAATACAGTTATAGGCTTGTCAACCATTTTGGCTTTTGCTAAGCATTTTCTGGATTGTGGGGTGCCTTTTATCTGTCCTCTCCTCCCCTCCCCCAGTGCAGAGAGATGTAACTTCAGAAAATATTGGTAAATGTGACACAGTTGATGTAGTATATTCAATAAAGAGGAGTAGTTCAGTGGTTAGGCAGAGAGCTTGAATCGTGTAGATTTAGTTCCTTCCTTGTTACCAGTTCTGACATCCCAAGAGGTAATACAGAAGCTGGCTTCCCTGGGAAGAGATCTAGTGATTGATGTGACACATGCAGGATAGGTGAGCTTAGAGACTACAGAAATTTTGTGGGAGGTTGTGTAAGTACATTAAAGACACTAAAATATATATTTCATTCATAGTGTCACTACGAAGGCAAAACCAAGAGCTCAGTGGGTGGTGGAATCCTGTGTTAATGTAAAGTGTCATAAGCAATCTCTCCAACCACTGATTTCTGTGAACTCCACATTTAATTTCTTCTTTGCATAGTATGCAATTAAAGAATCTTTAGACTTCTGTAGTGATTTCCCCCCCTTTTTTTCCCCCCCCCGCGTCTGCAGATGGTGCAACTACGCTGAAACTTCTCGTGGGCTCGAAGGGAAATTGTGGTTGTTAATCAGTTCCTTCTCAGTCTTTCTACCCTTGCCTTCCAAGTCTTGAAGTAAAACTACAGGAACAAACTGGGCTTAAGACCAGGCCATGGACTGGAGTACCTCTCTGTTCAGTGGTGGCTGGATAAGAACACAAAGATTATTCTTCTTCGGGGCTGTCTGACAGTCCAGATGATTTTCTTAAGCCTGCTACTTAGCAGTAAGAATGAAGAGAGAGTTTAAGGTCAAGTTTTAATTTTCCTGTTTATGATCTGTATGGGCATAATATTATCAGACTATTCCTTCTTTGTTTCCACTGATGTGTCTTCCTGTTTCTTTTCTGAGCAATTGCAGTTGTGTAGAAAAGAGGCTCCTTTTAAATCTGCTGATGGGCTTTATCATGTGTTTAGTTCCTTTTTCCTAACCTGGTTCAACCCAGTTGTTCAGATAAGGTGGAGGTTAGTATGCTGTCATCAGCCAAAGTTGTTCTTTAACCTTCAGGCATCTGCAAGGAATTTTTTTGAGCCATTGGGTTTTTTCCAGTGTGCTAGACAACTGCTCTATTGAGTTGATCGGCTGTATAGTAAAACATGTCAATCTGCAGGCTGTTGTACGTTATGCAGATCTAAATCCACCCAATGCAACCAATATGTTCTTTGGTTTTAGGAGAGAGGGATGGTAATTTGGGAGATGCTTGTCTTAGAAAGGATGCTGCATGCTGTGGATCTGCGATGAGTGCTGCTGGACCTCAGCCACATCCAGTAGCTGCTTTGGACCCTTTTTATAATAAGGAGTTGCCATAGATGAAAATTAAAAAACACATGATGGAAAGGAAGTGGCTCTGTTGGGAATAAACAACATCACTGTTGAGAAGATGTGGAGATCTCCTTGAAACATCCACTGCTCTGAGCTGACGTTACCGAGGGATGGCGTGGTCAAGCCTCTTTCGTTAGCAGTTTTGGAGAGCAATGATACTGTGGTCATTAACATCAGCGCTCAGCTGACCAGGGAATAGCAGTGCTGTCTGGGAAAGCAGACCTCTTGTCCAAATGGATGGAGTGTGTGCAGAAAACGCTGTTACTGGCAAAGTGAGATTTCTTTTTTCTTGTGGTGGTGGTGTGAGCGAGCTACTCTGCGAAAAGTGGAACTAGCCACAATTGTGTTCTTGTATTAGGACTTGTAGTTCCTTCTTTGTGTAGGAAATCATCCAGCGCTGATGGTAACATACTGTACTTGTTACCACTCTACAGAATCTCAGCGTAGATGAGAGCTTGAGCAACCTCAAGCCCTCCTTTAAAAAAACCTTCTGAACCTTGTGGATCACAGACTTTGTCTTCAGAATGGGTATTTGAACCCCTGGGGCACGAATCTGATGCGGAATCAGAACAATTTCTGCACCGTCAGCGCTGTCTTTCAGCAACAAGTGTAAGGGATTTTTTTTTTTTTAATGAAAAAGGTGTCCAGTCTCCTCATTTAAGATGAAGCTTTGTACCTCTACTCTGAAATAAAGGAAACATTTTTCACAGTAGGGGGGTTAAGAGGGGAAACCAAAAGGAAATCACAACTTGCTTTGGTAACATGCGGTGAGCATGCAAAACAGGAGAGGGGTGGAGGGGAGTTGATTTCAAGATTGCTGGTTAGACCTTAAAGGCAAGCAGTCTGTCCTTGATTCTCATTTCAGAAATGTAAATGGCTGCATGGGCTGATCTAGTCTCTGTTGCTGGGGAAAGCCTGACCCAGCTGGAGCCGTTGTAGGTTGGAAAGGCCTTAGACTTGCGAAAGGGTTGTGCCGGGGTGGCTCCATGACTCAGAGCTGCCTCCGAGCCCCCTTGTCTGAGACTTCTTGTGGTGTTGAGAGCGCCAGGGAGTGATGAGTATCTGGGTTCCTGAGAGGATACTGAGACCATTCAGAGTAGTACAACCTTTTAACATGACCCAAGAGTGAAGTGCCAAAAGCAAGGTTTAAATGTGAAAGTATGTAGTTTTTTTCTTAAAAAAACACATAGAAATCAACAGTTGTGTTTCTTGAGAACTCCTAAATGGAGTAACTGGGAGGAATACAAAATTTGAAAGCAAGCACTACAGCATGGTGAGATGGTTTCTTGTAGGAAATGAATAATTCTTTTATTAAAAACAGTGAATGTGTGAACTGTCAATCCTGCCTTCTTAACACCTTAGTATCGATAACAAATTAACTGCGATGAGTGTATGTAGAGCTGTGACAGATGCAGACAAGCCGAGGTTGTATTATAGGGTGAATGTTGAACAGCAGCTTCCTGCCCGTTTGTCTTCTGTAGCGTGTCACTTTGCAAAAAGGGTCATTCCTTCGAGACGCTGAAGGGCAGCAGGCAAGTCCTTGTAGGAGTAGCTAGTGACCTGAAATGACTAGTGGGTATATAAAAAGACTAAAGACCTGCTGCATGGAGTAAGTGATCTTTTGATGATAGATGATGATCAAATAGCAGGTGTTGCTCAAGGTGTCAAGGTGGTTCTCCATGTCAGAGTGTGTCGTTACGATCAAAATCAGCGTTAGCAAATTGCAGTTAAGGTAGAGAAGACAGGACTGCCCTGAGCTGTCACACACAGCCCCATCGTGTGTGATGAGCAGTGTCAGCTCACTGCCTGTGCGCTGCGTGTGTTTGCTCATGGCCTCCGTTTGGCTCCGTGGAGCCCCAGCCTGGAGCAGCGCTGAGGACGGAGGCTCCTGAGGAGGCTCTGCCAGATGAAGGAATAGGCTGCAGGTCACGTTAGTTACTCTCGTCGTATCAACCTGTTAGGCGCAATCATTTTCCTGGTAGTTCATTGACCCCGTCTCAGTTACAGAGTCAGGCTTGGCTCTGTCCTCTGACTAGGAACGGGCTGCAGGCCCTCAGACCATAGTGTGGAGTGGGTTTTTCTATTACCTTTGGAAGTTTACATGTCCTGCAGCTTGCCCCTGGGATGCTCCCAGGAAAAAACAGCACAGTGGGCTGCTTGTTGGGTAGTAGGTGAAGCACACTACTTAGGGCTAAAGCACTACTTCCAGGGAGGCATTTGTGTTTGTCTGGGTGAAGAATGCATTGCTTCTCTCGGGGAGGTATCTTTTTAAACAAATAAACATGTATTTCTTTAAAGAACTAATTTCTCACTCAGCTTTAGGTGCTGAGTTTAGAGTAAGTCTGAGAAATGATAGGCAGTTTAAGTAAAGGCTGGGATATCTGCAAGCAGCTAAAAAACAGCAGGAATCTGACTATTGGTAATTATGCTGGGTGTTTGTAATCTACACAAGACCCAAAACTCTTGGGGCATGGTAATAAACAGATGTGTATTTTTGTTTTCTGTAAGTGAGCAAAATAAATATGTAATAGTTAATTTCCAGTTCTGAACTGAACATGAAGTAAAGGTAAGTTGTACTGGTGATATTAAAGCTGGAATATCAAAAGCTGGAATATCAAAAGCTGGAATATCAAAAGCTGTTAAATGGAATATAAATGCTCTAAAGAGCATTTTATGTGCACTTCATTCTGACAGCCCAGTTTATATTGTAAGTCCATATACGTGTTCTCTAAAACGGGATCCAAAGAAAACATAGCACAGCCAAATGAAAACTGTAGCTGACTTTGAGCTCTGATTAATTTGGTTTTCATATAATCCTTTTCAGGGAAGTGAGAAAAACGTGAGAAAAAGATGATGCATTTTGGCATAATTAACTTTGTGAACTCTAGAAGAAATTTCTTTAAAAAAAGACTCCATCTGCTTTAATTGGAACTGTTTTTTCTGAATGTCAGTATGGACCAAGATGCTTGTCCAATTTCACGTTTGGGTCTCTGCAGTTCTCATTATGTGCATGAAGTTCTGCAAATCATAACTCACTAGATTAACTAGTAAGTTCTTAAAAAATGTCAACAGCAAGCTCATCTGTAACCAATTTCTAACATTAGAGCCCACTGGACTTCATCCTCTCCCCTATTAAGGGGATGATGTTTCCTAATTGAGGCGAGTGAGTGCATGCTTCTGCCATAAAGTTCTAGAAATCTCATTGATTTATTAAAGCATTAAATACCTAAAATTAAGTAACTTTCAAGCTGAAACAAACATAAAGCTAAAAGCAATATGACTTTTAAAGCCCAGCCTCAGAAAAGATGCATGGACAGATATATAATGCTTTAGTTAGCGGTTGCTGCCATTTCTCTTACAGATTGTTCTTTAGGGTATTGTAACTCAGCTGTTTTTAAACCCATCACTCTGGAACCTCGCCTACAAAATGTCAGCGCAAGTGCAAATTTTACTTCTTTAACAAAATAAAGGGCTTGGAGCAGTTAGGCTTTCTAAAGTTTTATGGCAGTAAAATAAATTTTGCTACTTTTGCTTTGCTGTAACAGGAACCGTACTGCTGACGTTGTCCTGCCAGCAGGTAGGGACAGAATCCAAACCAGTTCAGTTGGAGACACACCGTGTGTTCTAACTTGTCATTTTAAAAGAAGAGAAGCCCCATGTCGGTGTGTAAATACACTCGTGTTAGTGTCGTTCTGTGCTTTCGGCAGAGGGCACTCTCCCTTGGCTGGGTGGAGTGATGGTTGCTTTAGCAGAACATTTCTGAAGTTGGAAGCCAGACTTGGGTGCCAGTTTATTAAAGGAGTTTAATCTGAGTTGAGGTTATCTTTCCTACCGATTCAGGAGAGAAGCCCACCCTTCTGCACATGACCGGTACATCTCTTTCCAGATCCGCTCCCGTGGAGCGCGTTAACCTTCCCCCTCTCCCATCTGGCTTCTAAAGCTGCGTGATGCCAACCCATTCACCTTCCTTAATGCTCTCCTGAAGTTAGAGCCTTGACACATACTCCAGGCAGGAGCATGCAGTTGTTGCGTAGTTTGTGGATACTAAAATGGGAATTTCTTGTCTCGCGGGTTGTGATGGCCAAGTGTTAATGTTGGTACACTAGTTTTGGCTTAGTGCTTGGGCTTTTTTCTCCCCCAAAGGTTTGGGGAATTAACTTTCTTGCACATAGCTGCTTCTAGGGCAGCAAGTCACACACTCAGCCTCTGCTTTCAGCTTGGATCTTTGCAGAAGGAAGATTAGGTAATAGTTTGTGTAGAAAACATCTGTTTCTTAACAATCTCACCCGGTTGCTTTTTTTTTTTTTTTGTTGTCCTTCTAACAAGAAAGTCCTTTAGTCTTTTAAAGACTTAAAAGTCTTTAAGTCCTTGTTGGATATTAGAGTTGCTGTGGTTTTAGCACGCTCATGTTCTGGATCCTTTGTTAGCTTAAGTTATTAGCCTTAGATAAGTGTTGTGGGATGGAAGGACTGCTTTCTATTGTCAGCGCAATTTCTGAATCTCTGGACAATTTGTCTGGGTTAGAATTTGAGTTTTTTTGGCTCCAGTGTCTGTTTAGACCTTTGCCTTGTCTGAGGAAAAGATGTTGTTAAAATAATTAAGCCTAGCATGCATAAAAAGAGAACCTTTCCACAAAATTAAATTGCTTGAGGTTTATTTAAGTTTTGGGTTGCTTAAATAAATTGGCATTTTATTTTATTTGCTTACAAGCAACTTAGTATCTCTTCTGGGGAATCTCTTTTCCATGTTTTCCACAGCTCTGAGGGTTTCCCAACAGTCCTCTACACTCAGCAGTTCTTTGTTTTACATCAAAATGCATTTTATATGTCTAATTGCTACATTATTAGTATACATTTCTTCCAACCCCTTTAGAATTTTTACTGTGGTATGTGTCTATTATGGAAAGACCTAATATATAGGTTGATTAGGGTATAATCCTTTGGTCACTGTTTTCTTGAGAGTGCATTGAGTTCAGCCTGCTGTTTTCAGGGGAAAGTCTTCACTGTGATGCTCTGTGTTCTTGTAAATAAATTTAATCCTGTATTTGTTAGAAGTCAAGAAACTTTTTTGTATCTTGGTGCCAAAATCAGGGAAACTTGCAACAGAAATTGGGTGCATTAGCTACAAGTCCAAGCACTTCCTTTTCTTCCAGTCCCAGTGCAGGAAGTGCTGAGCTGCTCTCTGTGGGTTTTGTTTTCATCTATTGCGAGACTAGCATTCAAGAATTGGGGCTAGTTTGGCTTGTGACCCTGGGAGGAGAGAGTGATTTGAAAAATACGTTGTAATTGGCTGGGAAGCGTTTCCTTTTATTTGCATGTATCTTACGGGGGGGTGGTGGGTAAATTAGTAACGTGATGACCGGTGGATCACACTCTGTTACTTAACAGTGTGCGCTGGCAGCCCAGGCCAACCGTATCCTGGGCTGTATCCGGAGAAGTGTGGCCAGCAGGTCGAGGGAGGTGATTCTGCCCCTCTACTCTGCTCTGGTGAGACCCCACCTGGAGTACTGTGTCCAGCTGTGGAGCCCTCAATATCAGAAGGATATTGACCACTTGGAGCGAGTCCAGAGGAGGCCACGAAGATGATCAGAGGGCTGGAGCACCTCTCCTATGACGAAAGGCTGCGAGAACTGGGCTTGTTCAGCCTGGAGAAGAGGAGGCTCCAAGGAGACCTCATTGCAGCTTTCCAGTATCTGAAGGGGGCCTACAAGGGTACTGGGAGAGGACTTTTTACAAGGGCCTGTAGTGATAGGACAAGTGGTAATGGGTATAAATTGAAAGTGGGGAGGTTTAGATTAGATATCAGGAAGAAATTCTTCACAGAGAGGGTGGTGAGGCACTGGAACAGGTTGCCCAGAGATGTTGTGGATGCCCCATCCCTGGATGTCTTCAAGGCCAGGCTGGATGTGGCTCTGAGCAACCTGGTCTAGTGCAAGGTGTCCCTGCCCATGGCAGGGGGGTTGGAACTAGATGATCTTTAAAGGGCCCTTCCAACCCTAACCATTCTATGATTCTATGATTAACTTGTTTGGCGTCATGTGGCTGAACCTCCCTCGTCTGGTCACACATGTCACGATGTAATTTGAAGCAGGGTGTGCAAATGCACTCGGTTTATCTTTATGTTCCTCACTGTAACGCAGCTCTTGTCAACAGCAATAATAAAACGACATTTTTCTATCTGCTGCAGAATATACATAGCTTGCATCTCGGTGCTGGTTCTGGTAGTGTTTATCGTGATAGGTTAAATGAGATCAATCTTCAATGTAGGTGTAAATCAAGTCGTCATTTCCTATTTTAACGTTGCAACCTAATTACGACGTTAAAAATGGCCATCAGAATATCCAACTTGCATTCCAGTTTTAAAAGCCTTATTTAAAATGATTTTTTTACTAACTCTCCTCTCTCCTTTTACATTTCCAGTTTGCGGGCCAAATGTTGACATTCGCAATGATATCCATGAGCTGAAACGCCTGGAGAACTGTACGGTAATTGAGGGTTTCCTTCAAATTCTGCTCATCTCTAAAGCAGAGGATTACCGCAACTTCCGCTTCCCAAAGCTCACTGTCATAACTGACTATTTGCTGCTGTTCCGTGTGGCAGGCTTGGAAAGCCTCAGTGATCTCTTCCCCAACCTCACAGTCATTCGTGGGAGGAACCTCTTCTACAACTATGCCTTGGTTATCTTTGAAATGACTAATCTTAAAGAGATTGGGCTTCACAACTTGAGGAACATAACTCGCGGGGCCATCCGGATTGAGAAAAACTCTGACCTGTGTTACCTCTCCACGGTGGACTGGTCTCTCATCCTAGATGCAGTGTCCAATAACTACATCGTTGGGAATAAACCACCAAAGGAATGTGGGGACTTGTGTCCAGGAACAATGGAAGAGAAGCCATTGTGCGAGAAGACATCCATCAACAATGAGTACAACTACCGCTGCTGGACCACCAACCACTGCCAGAAAAGTAAGATTTGAGTAGATTGTGTGGTTTTGTTACCTCTTTTTGAACTAAAGGTTTAATTTTATGGTTTGATTTTAAGCCCTTCAGCACCCTAAACTTTTATTCTAGTTGTGTGTAGTCCACAGAACAGGTTGCCCAGTTATCGCACAACGGTTGGATTCCTCTCCAACCAGTAAAGAGTCATCTCACTTGATTTAATAACTAAACAAAACAAGCCGAAACCAGCAAGAACAAAAGAAAGCAAAAACCCAACAACAAAACCCAACAAACTGTCTGGGTTGCTTCCCCATGGAAAAGATGCAAAGTAAGTGTAGAATTAAAGCCATTACAGCAAATCTGGAAGCAGTTACCTCCCTTGAGGAGTTTGGCAGGAGGTGGCTGTCGAAAGCCGTCTCCTCCTCCTTACTGAAGTGGTGTTAGGTTTGTGCCAGTCACTGCTCTACTGAAGCTGTTAACTGGGCTTACTTTGACTTTGTTCTTTGCCTCCCTTGGCATGCATGTTCCGAAATTCCTGTAATGGTAAATGCTGTACCTAAGAACTCTTCAGTGAAATCAGTTTTTACAGTACAGTCTGTAGCGTCAAAGAGTCAGTGGATATCTTCACTCTTGGTGAAATTATCCTTGCCTCTTTTTGTTCTTATCTGGCATGGCAGGGTTTATGTCTTTCTGATAGCAAGTATTAGCGAAAACAAAACCTGATCTCTTCTCACTTTTTAAAAATAGAGTAAACAAATACATAGTTTACTCAAATAACATGATTACATGGCAGGCTTTTTGAGTTCATCCTGTAACTTTACGAAAGCTGAGCCCTGCAGTATCAGTAGGGCTTAATTACAAGCAGTCGTCACTGGGAGGAACAGTTCCTAAATTCCACTTGCAGACTTGACCAAATCTGCTATAATGATAGAAACACCAGACAGAGAGAAAACAGGAACAGGGCAGTATTCAGATTACCTTCATTTGGGGACACTGTTTTCTCTAACATGCTTCATCAGTTGCTTCTGAAGTCCTCATGTTCAATTAGAACTGAAATGACAGTATCTTGTAGAGCAGTTTCAGCCAACACATGCTAAAAATATCTCTGAAAAAGGGCATTTGTAGGGCTGTGCTTCTTACAGGAAATAAAGTTTGTTTTTAAACAAAGAAAATGCCTCAGCCTATTACAGGGAGATGCTGTGATTTGTCCAAGGTGAGGGAGGTGAGCTGCCTGTTGCTGTGAGTCTAGGCTTCTGCAGACCAAATTTATGTCCTCATTGAGAGACTGTGACTCCAGTGTCTGCAGAGGGTGACCCAGGTGGTTCCTGTGCAACCTCGTTGCCTTCAGCACTTTGAATGGATGTAACGAGTGTATTTAATGAGCTGTAACAACTTGCTCTCTGTTGTGAGCTCTGGCTATTTGGAGTAGACAGAAGTAACGTGCAAGAAAAGCTTGTTGACTTCTAAGAGAATGTAAAAGTAAATTGAATCCCAAATGCACGTGAGAGGAGATCTGTTGAAGTAAGATGAGGTCATAGCTGTACTGTGATGGCAGCACTTTTAAGGCAAGGGTGTAGGCCATGTTTTTCTGTATGCTTTCATCTTCCTTTCCTGGGAGATTGTGAAGAAGAAAGCAGCTATTGGAAAAGAGCCTCGAAAGGCTTGTTAAGAACATCAGGCTATGGAAAAACAATGTAGGTGTAGAGTATCTTAGGATGGAGAGTGTAAAAAGAAATGATCAAGTTCTAATCACTAAAAGGAGTGAGAAAGTTGAACTTACATAATCTGTTTGTTGTGGTAAGTCACTGACTTCAAGGAAGAAGACTTTTAAATTTGCCAGTTATTCATCTAAAAAAAACCCAAACCAAAACAAACCCCGAAGTACTCCCATTCTGAAGAAAAACATGGGAGGTATAAATGTGCAGTTGTTCAAAAGGAAGCCTTTTGTCTGTCCTGCTAGATTGCTTGGACGCTTTGGCAGTGAAATCCTGATCTGGAGAGGGCTCTTGCAGTACAAAATTACACAAGACATCAAAAAGAATAGAAGCAAGGGCTTTTAAGTTACTGAGTGTTTAAATCTGCATTTTCCTGCCAGTAGGGATAGGAGACGTATGTTATTTTCCAGGGAATATTTTTCTGGCGTAGTATCTAATTTAACCCTGACATTCTCCTTGTGCGTCACAGTAACGTTAAACTGCAAATGCCGTCTATCACTCAAGGTTCCTTTATGCCTTTTTATCTTTCTTCGCTCGGGATCTCTGGAGGAGTGTGTATTAAATCTCTCTTGTCCTTGTTTAGGTTTTACGCTGAAAGATACCAAGTTCCTGGGTAAATGTTGTGTGGGAACGCTTAGTACTTTTAAGTAGCCTGGCTTCTGTTTAGTTTTGCCGTTGAGTGGAAGTTGCCTTTTTCCTTCTTTTTCTTGCTCACAAACAAAGGAAGAACCCTGTGCTTCCTTCAATATAACTTGTGCAGGAACAGTGTTGAGGGAGGAGAGAGGGAAGGATATGCCGTGTTTGAGAATAATCCACTGACTTTTCTAGAGTAGAACAAGCTACAAAGAAGCTGTAACTTTTTTTTACTACTTTATTTTTAAGGTTCAGCATAAAGCAGCAGCGGCTTCTCTGCTGGTGTTGTTGCCCTGGTTTCTGTGTAGTATATACATTCCTTTACCTTGGAGTGCCCCAAGGCAGCAGCCTCGCTGGTTAGCTCGCTTTGGAGTTGCGGCATGCTGTGTTGGGTTTGGCATGCTAATGTCCCTCTGACTTGCACCTACTTTTCTTCTGGTGTATCAAATGCCAGCTGTGCTTCGCTTGGGTTGCAGGGCCACGTAGAAGAATCCCTCAAGTTAAAAGGAGAGTACTGAAGTTGTTTGCATCCGTGGTTGTGCTTTGGGGCACAGGTAGAGATGGAGAAGATAAAAACTGAGCGTCCAGACATACAAATAAGATTAGGGCCTTTTGTTTTTTGGTTGGTTTTTTTTTTCCTGGCAGTTGTGACTGCTGGAAACGTTTATGGAAGCTGCTTCTTACTCAGCGATTGATGTGAGAACCAGAAAAACTGTTCCTGCTGCACCCTGTGAAAGAGTAGTCTCTGGTGACACGTTTGCTTTGCCTGTGCACTGGCCGACTGTACAGAAAACTTCTGTTGTTTTCTATGTTCCTTTGGCTGATGACTAAGTTCTGAGGTCTGCTGCCTTAGTCACTAGGCAGAAACCTAAGCCTTTCTGTAAGCCTGCAGAAACCAAATGTAAATTACAACCTTGAAAGCTTGTCTGGAAGTTCAGGATCCCTTGTCCACCATAGCCTCTGTGCTTTTTTTTGGAAAAGCCCACTTTCCTGTTCAGATTGAAGAAGGAGTAGGGGTCTGGTTATGTGGAGGACAGGCTGTTAACACCCACTGTAGTGGGAGAGTGGCTTGAGCTGCAGCTTCTGGGTGAGGGGACGAGAGCAGAGTCTGGAAGCCTGGATCCTCCCTTTATGAGAGCAAATTATGGGGCTGCACAAAGGGACAGAATAGCCACGCTTCCCGTACAAACGGTGGAGGTGAGTGTCTGAAGCACGAGGGACCTTTAAGATATTAGACTTGGGGCTGGCATTAAAAACTGGTAGGTTTAAATTGGCAGTGTAGAGAGAACGTGGATTAGGCCCCTAAGCATTAAGCACTTGTTTCAGAAAGGGCGGTTTTGACGTGAAAAACAATAGCTCACATAGACTGCGCTTCACAAGACAACAGGAGGAAACTTTCAGCTTCTGAATGAGTAGAACTGAAGACCGCGGAAAAGGCATGTGAGGATTTGGAGACTGATAAGGAAGCAGATGGCAGCTAAGCACAAAATGTTTTTAATGAAAATGTATCCTTATTCCTTTTTGAATTGGTTTGACAGTGGCCTGAAAAGATGTGGTGGATGTGGGGAATGAGGAACAGGAGGGAGAGAATGACAGTGAGTGGGAAGCGTGGTCCATATGTACCTTCCAGTGAAATGTTTAAACATATGGAGACAGTAACATGATGTATTCTCACAAATATTCGGAATCTGCTCCTGTTTGTTTACACGGAGCTCAAAAGATAATGCAGTTGAGTGGTATCGTTTGACATAGCTTCATTGACTTGTGCAGTACTTACGAGCATACGCCATCTGGGAATCTGCTCCCTGTTGATTCAGCAGAGTAGTGGTGAGAACCGTGTGCTGGGATTCTTTTTTCCCCTCCCCTTCTCTCATGTCCCAGCCTCTCTGAGGAGTATTCGGTGTATTTCCCCGTCCTTCAGAAACACGGAACATACGTGAACTATGTAGGCACAAAGAGAGAGAGGAAGAAGCTGGGAGCCAGACGTGCTGAATCAGATTGCGCTTATTTTGCTAAAAATGACATCTGCATGCTTTTTTCTGCTTGCTGCTGCGTTTAAGCTTTTTTGTGTTAAACCTTGAAGTCCAGTAGAAATTGTGTATATCAGCAGAGGACAACATGCTTTAAAACTTTATTTTTTGAGCAACCAACTTTGCTGCGATATGTTAGGTGAAGCTGGACTGTGTAATCCTCATCCTACCTTTGTTGGGTTAAAAAAATGTGTATAAACCTGAAAATATTTTGGAATGGGCAGGTCGTTTGTACCTTTTGTTGGTATGCAAACTCTCCAGCAAAAAAAAAAAATCTTCTAAAAGGAATAAACATGGATCAACCCTGCAAAAAAATAATAAAAGGCGCTGTTGGTGTCACTGAGTTAGAAAAATCTGGAGCATGTCTAAAAAATTTTGTTCATGTTTTCGTTCTGAATGAAGTTTTTTCCTGACTTTCGCTCCCCTCCTGAGAAGCTTGCTCTTCAGCCAAAGGTTTCCCAGAATTTTTATTATGGCTGTGAGAGCATATTTAATTAGTAAGCTGGAATGGCCACAGAGCAGTCTAGGCCAATCTGCAGTTAATTACTGTAGCAGTGGTTTATATTCTGAGAAAAGGGCTAAAATTAAACAAATGTATACTTGCCTTTTTTTTTTGTTATGTTGCAAAATGCCGTAACCTGGGAAGATTATCTTAGATCTTGCAGCTTGCACGAGTCACCAAATACTAAGTGCTAATGTTGAATACTCATCTTGGCTTCCTGTTTTATTTTGGCACAAAGATGTGTAGTGGTTTTGAGAGGACTTCAAATTTTGGAGTTTTGTTTAAGTATTAAAAGACTTGATGCAATTAACTGGGCCCATGGATAACACACTGCCACAGCTTAAAAAAAAAACACCTTTAAAAAATTTAGACCTTTTTCCTGCTTTCCGGAATAAAAAATAGTCAAAAATGTTTCTAGGGTTTTTGAAAACACCTGTGTCTTTGCTACTCACATGCATGCACACACTTTCCAGCTTATAAAACATTGTATTTTACACTTGCTTTGTCAGTCCAGAGGTGTATCTGTTCACTAGGTGATGTGTTGCCATGTTCTAGTGACCATCCATGCTGTTGGAGAATTTTATTTCTTCTGGAATCGTTTCTGATAACAGGGAGGGCAAATCCATGTGTGCCATGATTTCGGTGGAAGTACAATACCTTGTAAGCAATGGTCAGGGTGGTTAAATGTATATGCCTACTTATTCTCAGTAATATAACCTTTATTTTGCATAGAGACCATTCTGATTTAGGAAAGATGAGGATTAGCAGTTCTGAAGTTAACCCCACAACAAACTTTATCAAGCTAGGATATGGAGGCAGAGGTTTTTGTGCTTTATGTAAATCACCTTATACTCATGTTAAACAAGACTGTGCTGTGATTGAAACCTGGCTGGACAGAAAGCTCTTCCAGATCCATACTGCGCCTGGCTCTTGTGGCTTCAGACTTCATGAAACTGAAATCCTGAGTAACTTTAATTGCTACTACAATATGGCTTTACTTGAATTGTCTCATGCCAAGTAACTGCTTCGCTCTCAGAAAAACAACTATGAAAATATAATTGGAGATCACTTATAGGAAATGGTCCTTCCCTGGATTGATGGGTTGCATGTATGTTAATTCCTTGGCTCAATTTCTCTGATGCTCTATGGTAAAGGGTGGGGAAGCAAAATGATGCTAGTCCTTCTTACAGGAAGCATCCAAAAGCATCACTAAATCATGCATACCGTGTGCAATCCTTTCATGTGCAGTGCTTGAGAAGAAGTCCTGGTCTAACCTTGTTACATCAAAGCTCATGAGAGAAGGGAATGGACTTTTGTAGTCCAAAAAAAAAGGCTGCGGAGCAGAAGGGGTTGGGGTGAGGTCCACAGTCACATTTAACGAGGGTTTCTAAGATGTTGCATATTTATTTTCAACTTCAAGTACTTTTTTTTTAAACCTCAGTGACATTCTGAAGGTACTTTCACAGGTACTGTGTTAATGTTTCAGAAATTTGATATTCTGGTGCTAGGTGGGGGTAGGAAACAATGCTCTTGGGTCTCCTTGCAACACTCCTGTTCTCAGCGACTTTCTTTCATCCTAGAGGCGACTGAAGAGGATGCTTTGTTTAGAGAGTTATTTTTTGTTTTACCTTCCTGTGCTGTGCTGCCTTGTTAAATCTATAAAATTAAATGCATCTAAAACTGAAGCAAATCTGATTAACCTGTTTAATGTGGACATCCAGGCTCCATTGATAGATATGAGACAAATGCTTGTTAATAGACAGTTGTGTTGGATAGTTAATTAAATGTAATGTAAGACTTTAATTTTATGATGAATTTGCAGAACAACTGGGAGCTGGGGATAGCTAGCAGCATTATAGGGAAAATGTCAGGGAAATGTCAAGTGTAAAAGCCGAAGAAAGCTGCATTTTTGCTGGGTTCTTGCAGATGTCTCGGGGACAAGGCAAACTGGGCCTGGCTTAGTGTTTTCTGCAATTTTTGGTCTGTGGCTCTTATCCCTGCAAGGAGTCCGGCTTGTAGCTGCTGACTTTCCTGGGGATTTCTGTTCTGACACTTCATGCTTGTATGGATGTCTGATGAGGGGTGATGAAAGCTGCAGTCTTTTTATCTTGGTGGGGGGCTTGAAAAAGGTCTGTTCTCCACTCAGCTGTCCATTTTCATGGAATGTATAGAAATACAACTTCTGTGATGAGTGATCCGAAACTGAATTTGGCTGAAACAGGCTGAAGGAGGTTTGGAGGTAAGCATGTGAACAAACTCACTGAACTTGCCAGCCTGCTTTTCATAAGAAGTTAATCAACCCTGGATATGAATCACGCTATCTAAAAATTTTAAATAGTAGATGCCATTTTCCTTTTTTTTTTTTTTTTAATCCCTTCCCCAAACACACATGAATGTGGGAATGAATTGTCCTTAAGCATTTTCATGGATTGTTTTCATGTGGCAAACAAGTTTTTCACTGTTAAACAGCGATGAAACAGCCTTTGTTTAGCCTTCCTTCCCACTAATAGCGTGATTTCCTTCTCAAGTCTGTTTATGGCTCTGTGAATTAACTTGTAATAAAAAGATGCTCGTCTAATAGTATGTTAATACGGATTGTGGAATTGCTGTTTTCTTCTGAGGTGAACTCAGCCTGGTTCAGTTGCCGGCTGTCTCTTCCTCCCCATCCCAGCCGAAGTTTTCAGCGTTTGGAATGGAATGTGCATGTGCTCTCAGCTGAGCGCTAAAAATGATTTAGCAAGTCGTTTGCCCACCATGAATAGTGGTGAGGGTCTGAGGTGGCCCTAGCCTGGGTTTTTAAAGCTAGAAATCATATGCCATTCTTGTGTTTCTTGTTTACTGTTTCTTGCTGGGCAAAGTGAACTTGTAGTTACCTGCCCAAAGCGTAGTTCTGTATGCCCTGGCTAATAATTATGTGCATTTGTATAGCCCTTGACAGTGTAGGCGAGAATGAATTCAGCGCATGACTTGAGGATCCCTCTTGGAAAGGCTGGTGTTTTATGGAATTTGATTGCTGATTTGCGTGTTCAGAGACATTTGAGGCAACTCACAGTTCTCACTGTTGTTAGTTTAAGTTCGGCTTATGCTCCTAGGTGGGTTAAACTTCTAGTTTGTACACTGCTGTGACATTCCTGATGCGTTTTTTTCTCGCATTGCAACATCTTGGGTTTATAGGTGCTTAACTGTTCCTCTGTTAATAAGCAGTGCTCTATAGTTGTTGAGACTCATCTCTTCCCAGCCTACTCATCCCTCCATTAATGGCTTCTCTTAACTTTTCACTGGAGCAACTCAATTGAGGGGTCTGTTTCTCCTATTTTGTCTTATTTTTTTTTTCCACTTCATGTGTGCAAGCTACGTATGGATGATTAAAGGTTATAGTTTTGGGAAATGATGCCATTTAGGAAGCATGTTTGAAGTGTTGAGCGCGCAGAGAAAGTCTTTTATATCAATGCAGGCCTTGGGAGGAGGAGATGTTTTTCTATGTATAGAAACTTCCCGTATAGGATGGCAAGAGAAGGTTGCAGGGGGATTGCCTGTCTCTTTAAGTGGGTTTATAATTGGCTAGGAATTTTTGTCAGCTTAGTCACTGCAGCATTCAGCGGATGAGGGAAAAAAACCACAGGCCCCAACCGTTAGGGGCCGTGGATAGGCTCTGTCATCCCAAAGGAATGCATGTGAACAAAACACTTTGTGCGGTGCAACCGTTGGCCTAAACAGTATTGCATTCTTAAAGCAGGCTCTGAGTCACATGGAGCAGATGGATTGTTTCACTAAAATGGAAGTTATGTATCACTGAGCACTCAGATCCAGCTTTTAAGTGCGGTTCTAATAGGTCACGATACAGGAGGTTGATGAAGGGGTGTAAAGGTAAAGAAAAGAAAATCAACAAAACCCACAAAACAAAACCCGAGCAGCTCCCTGTTCTGTGGTTGAAATACTTTCTATGGCATTTAAAAGGCAGGAAAATCCTTTACTTTGTTAATTATTGGGCTGGCACACCAGTGTAAGGATTTCTCTCTGGATTTCAGACAAGCATGGTTTTAATTCTGAAGCACTTGGTGTCTGTCCGGGAAGCTTCATGCTACCCAAAGTAATCAATCCAAAGAACCCCCTCTTTGGGGGTGTGTTTGTGTGTGATAAAACACCAAACCCGACCCCAAACTTAGTGGCTTTTTTCACAGTGAAACCAGCTGCTCAGCTCTTCTTCCCTCGCCCTGCCCAGCCTTTTGCCTCAAAATCTGTCCTCAAGCCGCTCACAGTATATTGATCAGCAGCTCTGACTCTGTGGGTGGTGTTACCCTCTATTTGCCTTTATCTTTTCCCTTTAAGCGATTTGAAGGGATCTGATAGGAGCCTTGCCAGTCTCCAGCCTTCAAAGTGTGCAGAGCAGGAGCTGTGACTTCTGGCTAAACAAATTCAGAGCTGTCAAGTGACTTTTTTTTTTTTTTTTTTTTTAAAAAAAGCTTGTTTTCCTCCTGTTTTGTGGGGAATCCTCTTTAAAGAGTGGTGTAGAATTGAATGGAAAACCTGGCTTCCAGTTGGTCGATACTGACAACTGCTGTCATTTGGCAGGGTGTTGCTGTTTGGAGGGAAGCAAGTTTGGAGGTCTTAATCGGGTTATCACTAAGGCAGGTGTTTCAGAGTTAGTGCCTCCCCATGTAGTATTAATTGAATCTTAAATCATTACAACACAAGGGGAAACATTGACTAAAGTCCCTTCCATCTCTGGAGCTTTCCTCATGAAGGCAGCACATGAATAGGAACTCTCTCTTAGAGAAGGTGCTTTACTTCTTAAGTGCTCGATGAAGGTTGTTTGGCAGAATCAGAATTGACTGGTCCACATGAAACGCTACATGCAGAACCGAAATTACAGTGAGTCACTGTCTGCTCTGTCTTTTGTGATCTGAGAGTCTGGGATAAAATACTGCAGTGGGTGTTACAGATAAAACTCAGTATGCAAATCTTTAATTCGGAGATGAAGCATTCTTCCTCTTCTACTCGCTGCAGTTGTTTGTCTGTGTGCATCCATTTTTCTTCTGTAGAAGAGAAATTAGAAGAATTAGTAATACCTTGATGCAGAAAATGGAGAGGGGTGGCAGGGGAAAGAAGTACCCCTTCCAGCAAACTACCTGTGGAGACACTGGTAAATTCAAGGGCTGATTTAGGATCAAGTTGTTGCCAGGAGAATATAAGTAATTGGAGTATATCCTACTGATGGAAAAGTTCATATTCTTCCTAGGCAAAGATTTTATCCTTTTCTACCCTTAGGAAGCTTCTTGGTATGGTTAGTTTTGTCTGCACATGGCAAATGATCTTTTTCGGAGGGAAATGAAATATAGGTAGGAGTGAGAGGGCATTTTTGGAGTGGGGAATGCAGGGGAAATCTGTCAGTATGGCAACACCTGGTAAAAGTGGTAGGGCCCCAAAATCTGTGGTGATGGCAGGTCCCAGCCCCTAGCTTCTTGTGACTTGAAGTCGGCTGACTGGTCTAAAAGGAACATTCTGCTCTGTGAACTGGCGTTGTCGTACTGTGGCCCTATATTAATTGTATTTGGACCTGGATGCTGTATCTGTGGTGTGCTGTTAGGACTCTGGATGCAGTGTCCATATGCTTACCGGTGAGATAAGTTCAACATCATGCATACAGTACCAGAAAACCTAAAGCTGTGAAGCTTTCTTGCTTCTCTTGTCTACTTACTAGATATTTATTAAAATGTTAGCCGGCCTAGGATGAGGGAGGAGGAGATATTATTGAACAACATGGGGCTTACCAGGCACCACAAATGGTGCAAAGCTCAGCGCAGATCTGCTGTACTTTGTTTACATCAAGCATGGTTAATAAACAGTATTTGCAGTAGGGTTGCTTCAGTGAATTGCATAAACGTTTGCTTTTCTGCATGTGCTGAGTGGGCTGCATGATCTGACCTGTATGTGAGGGTGCTGTCTGGACAAAGAATGTCGTGAGCAAGTGGACAACTATTTTGCAATGTTATCCTACTCATTCTTCTAGTATCCAGGAGACACTGGAATTGGTGCAAATAACTCTGTGCCATGCCTGGTTAAACACAATGCCTTAAAGCAGGAGTTAAAAACCCCCAGAATGACGACATCCCTACCCCCAGATCTTACTAGTAAAGGCTGAAGGAACGGGAGAGTTTCTGCTAGCTTGTGTTCCCAGCAACAGCAGTGAGCGTGGCAGTAACTTGCCTGGGTTCTCGCAGTTGGTGCCCCTGTCTTCCTTGGAAGACCTCTGCCTTTTCCGTTCTCCTCTTCCAACGCATGTTTAAGCAACGGGGAGCCTTCCTTCTGCCTGCCCGGTCCTTATCGCTGCGCTCTGCAGCAGCACAGAAGTGATGTGCCTGTCTGTTTGGTTCTGCTGCTGGGTAAATTGATGAGCAGAGGCACCGCAGCTGCCCTGAGGAATTCCTTTCCAGCAGTTTTGCAAGGAAAAGTCAGCAGGATTAGGGCCTGCTTAAAACTTGATGTTTCAGCAGATCTGCTATGCAAACCATTTGGGTGAGGGAGAGAGCAACCAGAGTGGCAACCGACTTTGCTTGAGGCGGAAAAGAACTGTGGGAACAAGAAGGAGATTGTCTTGTTCTCCATAAACCATGGTGCTGCTTAGAGCACTTGAGTACATATATATGTACATGCACTTTCTGCAGTAACACCCCAAGTTACTGTCTGTTCTGGCTTAGAGGAAACAATTATTTCCAAAGCCTTTCTTAATAGCCTTTTGAGCTATTCTGATGTTTCGCTGTTTGGATGTGCCTGCTCGTGCCAGATCGTGCACTGGATCTCACTGTTGTGGAGCACCTACTTAGTTATCTATCTAAGTAGGGAGCACTGAGGCACCTCCCAAGTATTTAAAAATAGAAATAAACATCTCATGCTTGCTCTTCCTTCCTTGATTAAATTTGTAGGGTTTGTGTTGGGCTTGTTTTGGTTTGTGTGGGTGAGTGGGTGTGTCTTGTGGATGAAAAAGTAATTGCAGGAGAGCCGGAGTCAAAGGAATATGTTTCTGCATTAGTTGGGAAGCCGTGAAGTCTGGTCATTTTGCTTTCTGGAGTCAGTTTACAGGAAGGTTCTGCTTTCTGTGCTTTTAAGTTTGTTTGTTTTTTCTTTTGGTTCCCCGTGTCTGTCCTGTGAAACGCAGCTCCCGTGGGAGGCTGCAGACACGGCAGTGAGAGGTAATCTCTTGGGCAGCTCAGGCCATTGCCACGAAGCATTTGAAGTATGTGGAGAGGGGGCCTTCACCTGTATTACCTAGTGGAGTGAGTACAGAAGGTAGATCTCCTCATCAGACTTGGAAAGACAGTCTGCAAACAGTAGTTCTGTAGGATATAAGTGAAGCGTAGCGATTCCAATAGAGGAAGAATCTACAGATGTGATTATAGTAACGTGTTCTTGAGTAAAATGAGGTGAAGCAGGTATTGAACTCTTTCTTTGATTTTCTTGTTCAGTGCTTTGTTGTGCTAGTAACTTTTTTCCATTCTTGTGAAGCGGGTGTGGTTTAACCTGCCTATATAGTGCAGTAATGAACACTTTAGACTGTTGTATGTAACGTGTGGAAAATAATATTAGCAGAAATAATAACACCACAGTGTTTGTGCTGCTGCAGACGTGAGGGCTAATGGGACACCCAGAGGCAAGCGATGAACCAGTTCAACAGGGACTAGGCACGCTGGTTTAGCAAGCCGTTCTGTTCTCAGTGCAAGCGATGGGTGCAGGTTAGGCAGTGATTGCAGACTTGTTTGTTTGACTTGGCCTCTCTGTTACCTGAGCTAACCTGCCTTAATTATATGAAGGAGTTGCTTCTCAAAATGACTTCCAGATAAAACATTATCAGGACTTGAATGAAACTTAGATGTGTGGAAATGTTCCTGAGGGTCTGTTCTATATGCATTTCCTTTGGAAGACGTCTATTGACATGTTTTAGTCTGGTTTCTCACTACATATTGTATAGGACTAGGAAAGAAAATAGTAACTGTAGAGAAAAATATTCTGGCCAGATGGTCTGCTTTATAGCGTGCATTATAGAGGGTGTTTGATTTGTCTTCTTCGCTGTGTTTTGTGAATTGGAGCTGTGGAAAGCCTTCAGAGAAGAGTAGTAGTTCAAACCAGTTGCATTCTTCAGTTTGGGTAACTTAGAAATGATGTATCACTTGTTGCTTCTTGTCAAACCAGCAGACCCGTGAATCTCGGGTTAGCTGATGGAAAAAGCCTTTGTGGATGTTGATGTGGAACACAAGGAGTGCAGGTGACCTTCAGAAAGGTTTGCTCTGTGGTCTTCTGTCTACAGGAAGAGGCAGAGAAGCAGCCTTTCACATTCTGCACAAGCCTTATTTACATCCCTTTGTGTGGCTGTTTTGGAGTGTGCCTTGGGTGGACAAACTGGTACCTTGGGTCACAACGATGCACGTACCAGCGGCTTCAGGCAGAGACTGAGAGGAGTTGTAGAGGTCTGTCCTTACCAAGTGAACTGCAGTTACGGAAGCATCTCTTGCGCCTGTCGTTTTCTTATTCTCTGGACATCCTGCCAAAACCAGTTTGCAAACCAGGGCTCCTAAATTTCTCTGTGAATTTAGAAGGGCTGTGGATTTCTCCGTGAATGCATCATGTTGCATCTTGCTCCATCCTAGGACAAGAGTGATCAAGTAAAAGGCATTCTCCAAGCTATAGGAAGTGTTATTGTAGATCTCAACTTTCTATCATTGACAGAAGCGTGCTGCAGTCTCGCCACCAGTGTGGGGCTTTTTTATATGAAGCAGTGGGGTCATAACTGTAACATAATACTTAGATTCTCATTTTAACTATTTATGTGTTATGAACATTTCCTGGGAGAGAGGCTCAGCTTTTCCTGGAAGTGGTAATAATTTAAAAAATAAAAAAAAAAGTGGTGAAATGTGTGTTTTTCAGTGACATGCGCTGATTGATTTTATTTATCTTAAGAAGTGTTCTGGTCCACAGCTCTCTTAATGGGTGGTGTGACAGCTCAAATATAAGGTGCCTGAAACCAGTTGTCCTACTTGAAAATCTAGGCCAGAGGATTTTGCCAAGCGTAAACATTGTCTCAGGGTGTGAAAAACAACCAAACAATTTTAGTTCATTAATATAATTTACTTGAAGACAGGCAGTGTACCTGACATGGCTGTTTATAGCCAGGCTTTTATGCATTTGTATATTTTTTTGGTTTAGAGCAGGACAACCAAAAGTGCCTTATTTAATCTATAGGAGTGATTCCTAGATTGTTGAATTATGTGGGATTCGTTTATTTAAACAGGCACCTTAAAATCTTCTAGTTGACTTCAATAGGAGTTTCATTGAGCCTTTTCTATTGCTTTTTTTCTTTAAGTCTGGAAGGTGCAAGAGCCTTTGACTATTGCAGCTATTTTTGAAGGTAATAGGAGTAATAACTAGTTTAACTATGGAATTGGGTCCCATTCAGCTCCCCTTGGAGCCATGCAACAGGTATACACTGTGATTTCACTCTGCTTCACCGTGGAGTGCCAAAACCAGCATCTGGATCTTGGTGGTCTGCCCTGGGAGCAGCGAAGGATGGGCAGGACGCTCCTGCTGTGGAGCAGTCTTATCAGACATGCCCTACCTTTCCAGAGTTGCTCCCCTGTAGCAGCCAGAATAACTCGGTTTGTGGGGAAAGCAGTTACTGGTGGTGAAGGTGGTGAACCCTCCTGCAACAGCCATGTCTCTTGTCACTGTGAGCAACTGGAGAGCTTTTATCCCTTGCCTTTCCCTCCACCTCCCACATGGACCTGGCCAGTGTCAGCACAGCACCTCGGTAGAGTGTCTTGTGCTGCCTTTTGCACATCGATGGAGATGGGGGGTTGTTGCAGGCTCCCTTTCTCTGTGTAAACTCCCCACTGAAGGTGGGGGCTCGAGAGCAATTTCGCCCTGCGTGTGGATCACGTGGCTGTAATTGGTTTTATGGAATCTCCCCGGTCCTGTGTGTTCCCCAGGGTTTGTTGTTGTCAGACCTCATTTTACCCCCTCCCACCCTTCATCCTCTTTTGTTAATCCATGAGTTTTGGGAATGTCTGACCAGTGTTTATTGCTTTTATTGTTTGGGTGGGAAAATGGCCATGGAACTTTGATTGTTTTATGGCAGGAGAAAGGCCTTGTGGAACCCCAGGCACTTTTTTTTTTTTTTAACCCCAACAAGGAGTGCAGAAAAGTAACCAATAATTTAATTCTGAGTGAAGAATCTCTTGCTGGTTATAGCCTAGGGACATGTTTTATTTGAGTCCAAAAATCAACCATAAAATAAATTTAATTACTTACTAATATGTCTTGTTAAAGCATGGATCAGTTCATACTGCAGATGAGTTTGGGAGGTACTAGTGAGAGCGTAGACTTCAGTTTTGATGGTAGATTAAATGTTGGATGTCAGCACTTTCTCTGATAACAATGTTGTTGAAAATCTCACTGGCACAACGGATTCCCCTGCATGCCTGTAGCTTGGCGTGCAAGTTAACTCGGGGCTTCAGCTTGTTTTGTCATGCCTCATTTGGAAAGTTTGGATTTGGGAAGGGGGAAAATAATGCTGCCTGCTTTCAAGCATCTAAACCAAAAGTGCAGCAAGCTGGAGTGAATAATTTTGGAGCTTGTAAATTAAGCTTTATATGTTTTTCTTCAAAGAAAAACTTTGTGTATCTTGTTATATCTTTCGGAAGCTCCATCATTAGACCCTTGGTATCATTAAAATATCAGCAGACATGAATGATGAATGTCTGGTCTTGCCTTGCTGTATGTCGTCTTGTTGGTTTTTTTGGGTGGGGGCGGATGGAGAGGGATTGGGGGAATACCTTTCTGCAAGACAAAATCCTTTCTCCCAGCACATTTGATGTGTAGTAGATGTATTAGATTTAGAAAGATGGTGCACAGTGCTCCTTAAGCTCTATATTCTTGCATTTTTCCTACAAAGAAGGAAAAAGAAAATATTTACTGTGTTCCCAACAGTTTAAAAACAAGGGTTTGTAGATACTTTGTGTCTGTTCTAATTTATACGCTAAACCCTGTTGATACTGATTTGAAACGTGCTAGCTGGCTTGATATATAATGTTATCTGTGTACAGAAATTTACGTGGTACGGATTTAAAGTTGTAGTGACTGTCCCTGTAAGAGAAGCCAGGTGACTTACTACTGTTCTCTACATGAAATACTTTGAATAATCCCCAAACTGACTTTTTTTTTTGCTTCCTTTTTCAGTATTTTTAAAGGTTTAATTATACCACAGTGTTTAGATAAATCTGAACGACTTCTTGTATGTCTGAATTTTGAGGGTCTTTGCCTATATTCTGGTTGATATGCTGTATTTGTCTGCTGTGTGTATGGGCAGCTATTTAAAATGCTCTTGCACTTCAAGATGTTAGACTGGGCTCAGTTTATGTCGCTGTCCTACGCTTGCTTTATGGAAAAGTCCCTTAAGTTGCAGTGTCCCATCTGTCCAGTAAGGAGGATCATCTTCTTTAATGTGAAAATTGTGGTGCACCAGTTAATGTTTGTGAGTGGTTGCAGGTGCCTTTTAACTACAACATAAAGAATTGATGAGCATCTTTCTTGGAAATTTTGATGTTAAATGCATTTTTGTTACTATAAACCCCTCTTTTTTTCCATTGCACTCGACCAGTGATGTGCAGGACCATATTACACTCATGCAGCTTGTTGCTCCTGGAAAATAAATCTGTTTGGTTGGTTGTGCTAGAGATTTTTTGGAAGCAAATGTAAAGCACATTAAGCAAAAGGGAGTTAGATTCATCACTTGACTATAGAAATCCAACATGACAGCTTACAGATTTTTCTTCCAGTATGATTTTTTGAAGAGTTGAGGAAGGAAATACACGCAAGAAGAAATACCTGGTTCTCTGTTAGTTTTTAACTCCCTGTTTTCTTTCACGTATCTACTCATACCTAAGGCAAAACCAGAGTACACTAAATATTTTGGAGTAAGGGAACAAAAGTAGTCTTTTTATATAATATTCTGATTTACCTTTATCATTATTTCATACTGCTCTGTCACTGC
Organism: Eurypyga helias; assembly: GCF_000690775.1. Lineage (NCBI taxonomy): Eukaryota > Metazoa > Chordata > Aves > Eurypygiformes > Eurypygidae > Eurypyga > Eurypyga helias. The sequence continues at coordinate 102,821 of NW_010242479.1, read as the reverse complement.
TGATGGGGAAGTAGCTAATATGAACAAGCTGTATCTGTTCTGGAAAGCCCGATACTGTTTTTTACTACTTTAATGTTTTTGGTTTTGTTTTTGGTGGTTTTTTTTTTTAATGCACCTCGGCAAGTGAGGGTAATATTGTCTGTTAGCAGCTTGAATGAAATATGGATGAATCAAACTCCAGCTCTTCTAAAGGTTGGAAATAAGTAAAGCATTTTATAATTCATTCATGATCTAGGTCTATTAGGAAATGATCTGTTTTACTTAATGCTATCTGCATGAAAGACGACACAAATTTCAGACCCTTTTCTCATCCCCGAGCCCAATCCGGTTAGGCATAAAATGTACATAAGCGCTGCGAATCTAGAACTGAATGGTCAAGGTGAAGGGGAAATCAATTATCTGCTAAAATGTTGGTGCAGGTATGTCTTCGGGAACATGAAGTGCTGTTCGGATGTTTGCTAATCCACCTGCAATGTGTATGCATCTTGACACGGCTTTTTCCTCATTGCGAGGGGGAGTAGACAGAAATCCCCATCTGCCATGACCGCCAACACCCCCCCGGCAAATGAAACCTCTTCCTGAATTTGCAGTTGAAACATCTTCTTTTATCTGAGTTTTATTAGTGGTGTAAGAGCTATTTGTCTCCTTTTAGTATTTTTATCCAACCAAGTTCAGTTACGAAGGAATAATGTATATTTGTCCTAGGAAAAGAGGTCACTTCTGTGGTTGAAGTGTTTCTTTACGTGGTAGCTGGTGAGTAGCCTGCAGAAAGGAACAGTGACTTCCTTCTGTTGTTTCACACACATCAGCCGTGCTGCAGTCCTGCAGTGTCTGACCTGCCCTCTGATCTGCCCTCTGTTGTCAAGAGAGGCTGCTCCAGACAGCACAGAAAAAGCATCATTTGACATGAAATGACAAGTTTGGTCCAGGTGTTGCTCTGCAATATATTACAAATAAGGTTTTGGTGCATATTTATTTTCATTTTAAAGAAGCAAAATAATGCTGTTACATGTTTGTTTATTTTATAGTCAGCTCTAGTTACCTGTTATTTAGGAGCATCCTTTCGTAGTCTTCGGAAGAATTGGGAAGGGCGTTCATGTAATACAACAGTGCTGTAGCAAGCAAAAAATTTATTGAGACGGGATTTTATTTTGAATGGAACAGTTTCCTTCGTGAATAACTCATTTGTGGGTAGTAGGTAGAGACATTTGAATGTTGTGGGAGAATGTTGGAAGGGCAGAGGTTTCTGTATGTTTCTGCGAGTAAACATATCAAAGTTGTTCTTGTGGGATCCCTTCTCCGAAAATACTGTATGGCTTGGAAAGGTAAAGGTAGAGTCGGCTAGAATGAGTGAGCCTTGGGTGTAAGTATAAGCATCAGGGAAAACATCCTGGTTCTGTGAAGCATTTGGCTGTGGGATAATGCCGTTGGAGGGACAGGAGGAAATTTATGCTCGTGTATGGGGAAAATGAGATACAGAATACTTAAGTGACTTGATCAGATTCACATGCCTAAAACAGTAATAGCGGAAGGAGAATCACATGCTGCTTGTCTGGTAATCCAGCTAGAAGGTCATGCTTTGCCAGCTTAGTAACAATGACAAGGACATGGCCTTCTGTGAGAGTTCCCTCCAGGAATTTGCCATACCTGTGAATTTTTAAACTAAGAAACTTTGCTGTGTGTCTGTTCATGTGTAACTACAGTCTGTAGATGAATGTGAGAAGGTGGCAAGGGTTTGTTTTTCTTCTCTCTTTATTCACCTGCTAGAATTGTGCTTTTACTGAAGTGTGAGGCGATAGTGAGCGTTTCTTTTGTTGAAACCAGAAGAAAGATGCAGTAAACTTTAATTCTAAGGAAGGTGAAGTCTTTGAAAGAAACCCCCCAGGGAGTCATCTCTGTTCTGCATTGACTGAAAAAGATTGACTTGGTCAGGTTACATTTGTAGAAACAAACATGTTTTCCAGGACCCTAGTTATCACTCATAATGCCTTGTTTATAAAGGCTCTCTGCCCTGCGAGTTGGCTGGAGCGCTGTGAGTGGTCTCTCCACTCTGTTTGGATTCCCTGTAGCTGGGAAATGGAAAGCACGTTGCTTTTGTGTGGCTCATAATCCACTGTCTGAGCGTTGCCCTTCAGTTTACTCACAAAGAAAGCCTGCGTTAGCGACGCAGCGGCTGAGTTCAGCCGGCCAAATTGTTATCAATGCAATGACAGTGAATGCAAACAAGTAGAAAAACAATGGGCTTTTTTTGCAGCTCAGGTGGTGCACGGTTCTCTGTTCTGCTGTGCCTCGTGCGAGGCGTCAGGGTTGCTGTTCTTGGAGCTTGGTGTTTTCTGATTGTCTGACACGCAGGGGCTAAACTCATCCGTTCAGCGTGGCTGCTCCGCCAGAGTCTAGGGCTGGGCAGTATTGAACTGTGACCTGCAAGAGTTTACTTAGTAGTCTTTCTCATCTCTGTTTTACATGGAAAACTCTCCTGGAAATGCCTAAGGGAAAAAAGAGGGGTTGGTGTTGAAAGCAGTTAGGTTTTAGTAATACTAGGCCAATTGGAGAATTGCTCGTGCAGTTCTGTGTATTGATTCATTTCATCTGGCTTGTTTTGCTTTTTGGATGGGACTTACATGAAAGGAAAACTCAGGATAGTGAGCAAGAAACTATTTGACTATTCCAGTTGCTCCTCCTTCCTCTAAACTGGGTAGGGTTGTGTTACCATTTTCATGCACCAGCAACGTGAAGGTTGTCAACTTATTTAGGCAACGCTTGCAGAACTGTATGCAAGGCTACTAAATTCCCCTCATCCTGCTGCCAACAGCAGTAAACCTTTAAAACTATGCGAAGCATTCCAAAGCTTGTGAGTACCAGCGTGTTGGGCTCCGGAGTTTTGCATTTTGAGTGCTGTTCTGGATGTGCTGTGGGCATATTTGTGTTCTCATGCTGCAGGCATGCTACCTTGGGCTGGTACCTTGTCAGATCTTGTAAGCGAAGGAGGGTCAGGCCCAGTCAGTACTAGAAGGGGGAACTTCAAAGAAAGCTTAAATCTTGGAAGAACTTGACTGATGGAAATTGGTATTTTATTTTTAATTACTGATGCTGCCATTCAGTACTGGAGGCGTTGTTGTATTCCAAGTGGCATCTTTCTGAGGGAGTGTTCAGTGCAGATCTTCACTGCTTGAATCAGCACTTACCGAAGGTAGTTTTTCTCTAGGATTGTGGCAGCTAAGCATAAGTAGCTCAGATTATGCAACTATTTGATGTTTTCCTTGCGTTTTCAATTTAATTCTGTCACTGTGGCTTTGTAGACTTTAACTGTGATGTACTATTAATCACTTTCCAAGCAGCTGCTATGTTGCTCCCAAGAAGTGAGTGAAAACAGTGATGCTGTTTGCAAAGCGTGTTGGGATGTTTTGAAATGAAAAGCACTTAATAAACACTGTTTAGATCAGACAATCTTTTTATGAAGCATTTCAGCCCAGTGCTACAGGATGATGTTCTGAGACAACAATTTAAGATAAGAACAGTAGTTTTGCGGGGGAAAAAAAATTATTATCCACATCACATAAATTGTTGGGGTTTAATGTTGAAGTGTGCTTTTATGTGAGGATCATGTTAAAATTCTGCAAGAGATCACCTTTCTATATTGCCTAATCCGAAACCCTGAAATGCTTGAAGTTTTATCTGTGAAATTAATTTTTTTTTTTTAAAGTCATATCAAATCAAGCAAGTAAAAAGAGAAAGCCATGCTTAGATGCATTTGAGTAGATGATGTATTTGGATTTCAGATTTGCATGAAAACAGTACCTTCTTTCAGACAATTAAATATTTTACAAATTAGTCATACTTAACCTGGTAATTTTTTAAAGTAACCATAAAAGCATTTATTGAGCTAGAAGTCTGTAGTCCACATTAGTTTTTCTGATTCATCTACCTAGAGTTAACTTTAGAATTCTGTGAACATTGAAATGCACAACTAAGATTCAGCCTTGTATTTTGGAGCAATTTCATTAAAACAAAACAAAAGCCATTCAACTTTGCTAGACCCACCACAAGACAGATTCCTTAATTTTGTGCTGGTTGCAGTGCAATCACAGGGAAGTGTGCTCCAGCAGCTGCGTGCATTCAGTTGCTGTTTGTGACCACACCTACGTAAGTCAGCCTTGAATGTGAATTTTTGGGGTTGTGTTGGAAGTAACAAAGCTTCATCTGGGCATTATCTTTATTTATAACAAATGCTGAAATAGTGAAAGCTGCTAACTCTTACTGCTACATGCAAATCTACTTTTTAAGCACCAGTGCAGTGAGATAGAAGATTCAAAATAAGTAAGGCAAAGCACTTTGAGTTGGTAAGAGTAAAGGCATGTATAGTGTTACACCTCAGTTTGAAGAACCTAATCTTACTTTCAAGTATCAGAAGAGGAAGGAAAATATACTTTCCTTATGTGTGGCTCATCAGCACCTGCAAAAAGATGACAACTTAATTCCTTTAGAACAAACCAGTCTCTACCAAAAAGGCTGGCTGGTGGCAGTCGGTGTTGATTTAGAGCTTACTGACGGGTTTCTATACTGGTGTAAGTTTGAAACAGTGCTGGAAATATTTGAGGGCTGTGACTACTTATGTTTGGTATCAAATGGTGGCCATACTTGCATCATTACTTCGTCACTGGAGCTGATGTTCCTCCCCATAGCTGGGTGGCAGGACATGAGCTGGTGGTTCCCAGCATAGGGCTGGGACGGGTTTCTTACCCGTGTTGCAGACTTAGGCTGACACAGGAAAGTCCTGTAGCTGTTAGCACTGTGAAGAAAACCTCCGAAAGCAAAAAGGCTTAGTGGGTACTAAAACCTGTGGAGTTGGAAATAAGTCTTGACGTGTGAGTGGGTTTGTTTGTGTAAGAGTCGTTTTGGGGTTGTTTGTTTATTCCTCCTTTGGTCCCAGTTTGAAATCTACGGATCTTGTCTTAAACGGAGACAGAGTTATTAATGATCATGGAAGAAGAGTGTTGAGAAGGGTACAGGGTTGGTAGAACATCTGATGACTCCCTAGAAGGATCTGGGGATATGAGGATTACTGCCGTGGGGTGAAATTGATACTTCATAGGTGTTTACGGAAGATACCTTGAAGATGCCAGTCATCAATCCCAAGCACAGCTGTACCGATGTAACTATGCTTTTTACATTCTTCTTTATTTTCCTTCTCTCAGTAGCATGGCTGGCTTAAATGCTTCCTTGCCCTGTACCGATCCCTTTGCTGGTACAATTGTTTATGGGCTCGAGCAGAGAACTCCCATCTGGGTTAAAAATAACTTGGTCCCAAAAACTAAACTGTATTTTTAACCTGGATCAAGTTTCCTGCTCCAGAACACTGTGCAGCCCTGCAGCCGCTTGTGGGGACACAAGCGTGGAGGTGCTGGAGGGGTCCCTGGGTGCAGCTGAGGCAGTTTTATCTGGGTTTTAAGTTATACCCCAGGTGCAATAGGCTTGCCCAGCAGGTAGGGGAACCAATTTCTGCCCCTTCCTAAGCCTGCAGTGGAGGAACGCGCTTTGTGCGTGTTTGGGGCCTTCTTGAATGCTACGTGTTCTGTTAGCGAAGTAGCATGTTTTACATTGTCATTTAACCAATAAGGCATATTTTTCAGCCATAACAATTGCAAAACATTCCATCTCTCAATACTGAAGTATTATAGTGGAATGACGTGGAAAGCATTTGACGTGCAACAGGAGAGAGAAATAGTAAAATCGGGAGGCTCATGTGGTGTCGTTCGACATGTTGCATTCTTCTCGGGTACTTGGGGGGGCTCTGCTGAAAAGGTAGGATGGTTTTCAAGGCCTCTCAAGCAGGGACAGAATACCATACCTTTTAGAGATGTCGAAGGGCTGCCAGTGATCTCTGTGTCACTCAGTGGAGACCTTTGGTGTAAGCGCGTGTCATCCACTTGATCGGATGTGCCAGTTCATGAGTTGTCTGTCTATTGTCTCCTGTCACCCACCCTATGTGGCCTTCCTTTCACGTCTTCCACTCCCTATAAAAAAAAAAAATCTATGGAGACATCTTGTATTCCCGGCAGTGTTATAGAAATGACTCACGTCTGTTGGACTTGCTTTTCGTAGGCAAAAATTGGAATCTTTCTGAAGCAAAACTGTCTTAATTTCAGTTTTGGCCAAAAGAAAAGTCCTATTTACCTTACACTTGAAAAAAGAATGAACATGTTGCTGAAGAGTGAGCTGCATCCTGCCTGTCACGTATAACTTCTGCCTGAGAGCTTGGTGGTCTGGTGAATATTGATCTTAATTTCAGACTTCTCTGTGGTACAGCTTAAATCAGTATGCTGTCTCAGGGTGTGGAGGTATCCTCCCATGCATCTGCAGGATTTTGCTCTCCTGCTCTTGAAAAATGCATCTGGTTGAGACAACTGCCATGGCTCAGTCTTCTGCCCTCTTAAAATTTTGCTGCTGAATGTTGGGATGGAGGGCTGAATGTTGAGGAGTGGGGTTCATCTCACAACTTAACTAGCATTTTAGAAACAATGGGTGCATTGATGATGTAGGGTTGGGTTTGTTTGTGGGGGAGAGTTATTTTCTTTATTTTTCCTTGCACTTCACAAAACTCTCCTAGCATGTTAAATCTACTTTCTGATAGTTAGGGATCTAGCTGTGGGATGCCTTGGTTCCTAATATGGCAGATACTACATCTGCTTCCTGTACGTTATCAGGCGTGTTTTTAGGTCTGGGTTGTAATCTGCAAAAGCTCCTGTGGAACCGGCCCTGGTTATTTTAGAGGCTGTTTCAGCCTGGGGTCTGGAATAACACGGTAATCAGGGACTGCAAGTGGACAGGGCTAAGAGTGATACTATCTGGGTGTGACAGGAGCTTTCTTGGCAGCACTTTGCCTGGAACTCTGTTTTACGTGATAGGAGCCTGAGCCTGGATTTTACTGTTTTTAGGGTGAAACAGGAGAAGGTGGTTTTTACAGGTTTATCTGCAGTGCTAACGAGCAGAGTGCTCCAAGTCAGGGAACTCTCTAAAGAGAGAGTTTCTCTATGCCAGTACCTGAATATAAGCCAACTCTTCAGTGCTTGAATTTTTTTTACATGATTAACGTATTTCTGTGTGATTTTTTTTTTTCCCCTTCCTGTTAAGAAATCTCTATCCTATTTTGCTATAGTCAGAAAGTATCTGTTTTCTTGACTGTTATGAACATAAGTTTAAGTAATTACTTGTAAGAAATGCTCATTATCTCCCAGCTTGGTAGATGTGTATGATTTTCAGAGGTACCCCGATCCTACATTCCCTTCTGATTTTTAAAGAAGAATAAATAAATTCAAATTCCTGAAAATTCTAACATATAAACCCCAAAATTACTTGTGCACGTCTGCTGCTGAAAGAAAATGTGTGTTGAATGATAGACGCTAAAATGCTTGAGAAAAAACTTCTGAGTGGCAACAGTGGAGGAGGTGGGGAGAATAATGTTTGTTTGAAGATCAGTGCACCCTGGAGAAGAAATTTATTATGATAGTATCAGAATAAATAAAGTCCTCCTTTGGTGTAGTTTTATTTGTGTCTTTCTAATTAGCATGGTTCCTTGGGGGCCAGTTTCTGCTGGAGATTGACCTGTATGGGTTTATAATAAGGGTGCACAAGAAACTGGCTTTGTGTTTTATTTTCTTCTAAGCAGGTTTGGTTTTTTTCTCCTCACAGCTGATGTATGTTGCACTTTGGTTACCAGTAACAAAGGAGACAATTCCTTCTTAATCATTCTGATCCTAGTGTGGGGGAATTATCCCAGATTTAGTGTTTCATTTGCAAACTGTTTAAATCCTGGGGTGTAGTGGTTTTGTTAAATTTGTCTTGTACCTGTGATTGCCTGTGTTTCTTAATTAACTGTAGCGGATTCTGTGTGTTGCTGGTGGAAGCTCCTTTTTGAGCTGTGCTCTTTGGTTTCATGGTTGGGCTTGCAGCCTGTTTCTAAACTCAACTGTTGTTGTAACATGGGAGCTGGTGAGGTGCGTTATTAGGACCACGTGATATCAAAGATGTTTATTTTCTGTGTAAGTACACATACTAGACCACATGGCCTTGCCAAGTTTGAGAGTGTCCTTTCTTGAATACGTAGGAAAACGAAGTTGAATGAGTAGTTGTCAGTCTCCGACCCTGTGATCAGATCTTAGCCATGGATTGTTGGCTTCACCAAATTAAGTAATACTGTATGTTAGGATCCAAATGATGAATTTTGTCTACTGATATTGCTGTGGTGGGTGGTGCAAGACTTGATTGTCATAAAGGCGTTGCATTTGTCAGCCTCTCTTTGCTTTGTTTCTTCCACTTGATTGGCTGCAACTGCTGATCATGGCCTTTCCTCATCCATGCACCGTGTAATCTCCCCAGGACTGAGAAGCGCTTTTGAACGTTGTCAAGGCCGACAACTCCTGCCCAGGGCTGTGAGTTAATTTTTTACACCCTTACTCCCTCTTCCAGGCACAGGGGACATGGAACATTGCTCCTGCAAGTCAATGGAGCTCCCTACATCCCCAGTAGGAAAGGTGCGAGGCCATCGGCCAGGCTTCATCCACTGTAGCACAGCGCTCAGTGCCGCCTGCCGCCATGCCAGCTGGGGAATCGGCCTCGCTGCCTGTCCTGCCTGCTCCAGTGCTGCCTTTTCTTCCCAGCTGAGATTTATAGGGTTAGACTGTGTGTCAAATTAATCTGCTGATGTGTTTTTATGAAGAATTGAACCAAATTGCTTTCCCACTCATGCATTTACAGATAGAGGAGTAGTTTTTTTCACATAATTCCATGAATTATTGATTACTCTGGGCTTCCTTTCCATCTCATATCCTGCTGCTTTCACTGAATGCTAAGTTAGAGATCTCCCTGCTCTGCAGAATCACAGATCTGTGATGGGGAGGGGGGAGATGCCAACAAGTTCAGTGTTACGGTGAACTAACAGTGTAGCTAGCAGAAGCCCTATTGGACACAGTGATAGTTGAGCACTGATAATCACCAATTTTTTTAAAAAAAAAATGCTTATGTGGCCGCAGCAGATATGCAGTAATTCCAGGTCATGGTGACATTTCTTTACCTTGAGGAAAGAAGTGCAGTTGGAGAGCTGTGTAGTATGTGTGGGTCTTCTCATGTCCCCATCCCTGTGGTGTCAGGCTAGAAGAGACTTGAATTGCAATCAGAAAAGTTTTCTAGAACTTCCACTATTTCTCTTGTATTTTTACTGATAATGAAGACATGGAAAAAATTATGTACTTTGCCTAGAAAATAGTGTGTTTCTGTTTACCTAGACAGCAGGATTTAGAGCAGAGATACGCAGAATTTTTTTGCCTGGGGTAGACAATGAGCTTGTTCTGTGTGCTGCTCTTGGCCTGAAAAATAACCACTGTATCTGGGACCTGAGTGTGTGTGTTTTCTCGTGAGACTGAGCTCTGCTTCACTGCATGACTCCCATGCCTGTAGCCAACGCTGCAGTGGTTCTTTTCATGGTAATGCTTGCTCCTATACTACAGTTTGCTCCTGCTCCATAGCATGTGGCCTGGTCCTGTGGTGTCTGCATTTCAGTTGCTGTGCAAATGCCCAACTGCCTTGACTGAGAGGCTGTAGAAATACCCGTAGTGTTGCTGCCGCTCTAATCCTGCCCTTGAAAGCAAGAATGTTTATGGAATCTTGGTCCTGTTCTTTAGGTCTTGCATTCCTCAGTAAATAACAGTATGTGACTCTAAAATACCATTTGGGATTTGAGTGAGGAAATGCATGAGAGGCCCAGATGCATGAGTTGGGATGTTTTTGGTAGCAGTGGGGTCTACTGACCGTGCAGGGGGAGAGCAGGCTGCAAAGTCACTTGGTGAGGCTGTGCTCCACCTCTATGTCCCATGCCAAGTGCTTGAAATTTGCTTTGTCTTCTGCTGCTCCCTCGGGAAAAGAAACACCTCTGTCCTTGCTTTTGCTGTGCACAATGAAATGAAGAAAATTGGATTTTTATCAGCTGGGGTAGATGCCTGGTGTTCTGCAGTGCTCTCTAACAAAATATTCTCCTCTGACAGTAATGAGGAGGCTGACTTGAGGCAGGAAGCATCTTCCCATCCTTCTGTGATCATGTAGTCAGCTTGGGAAAGCTTAATCATGGTGGCTTGGGTAGAAGTGCCTACTGTGTGCAGGCAGGGGATAACTGCAGCACTTACCACCCCTCCTGTTTTTCCTGTCCTTAGAAGATTAAAACCGTCACTCCTCAGGAATTCCCCATGCTGCAAATCCCTGTTTCTCGTGTGTGCCTGCGTTTCCTGCATGACCCTTATCTGTAGTGACAGAGCTTCAGTGACCAGTTGATCTGGATCTGGGTGGCCACTCTCTTTATCTTGCCACATGGACTTTATTTTAAGAGCAGATTCTGCTGGTCATAAATGGAAATTACCGCAGTTCGTGCTGATTTTCTGGCTGTTGGAATCCTGCTTTAGAAGGTGGATAACAGTTTTTAGATAAGAACCATTAAAAAAAAAGGAGTTCGGCCTTTCTGGTGCTTGAATATGGGAGCATAATGTCTCTGCCATTAGCCTTAATGTAAAATCAAGCCGATCCAGTATCCCGTGGTGGTTGTGCTGACATAAATTGTATTACTCAGTGCAGAGGACACAGTTAACTGATGCTGGTGTGATTCAGACAGTTGCTTCAGATAGCTTTGTTCATAACCTCCTCTTTAATCACAGAGAATTTCAAAGGCGTCACATTTATAAATTCTGTTTTGGAAGGTGCATTTGTTTTATTGATGGATATACTAAACCATGGAACAGGTACAACCTGTGTGGAGGGCGTCCAGCCTGTAAGGTCAGGCGCTCAGGCCGCGGTGTCCCGTGGCTGGGTTTGTCCCTGTGACTTAGCAATGAGTGAAAAAGACCTGAGCCAAGAGCTCAGTCTGCTCGTGGACGTACACGAGACTCTTCTGGGGAGGGAGAATGGAGAACACACTGGTGGGCTTTTTTTGTCAGAAGATGTCCCTGTGTGTGAAGGCTCAGAAGGGAGAAGGAAGCATTGCTGGCAACTCTTTGTCCCTGTGGATCGTAAGAGTTTTGAACAATTAGTTTTTGATACCTCTCCAAGGCTTATAGCTTACATCGAAGTCTACGTCAGTAGTTTTCCATGTTAGAAGGATCCTTCTGATTCAAACTCGATGCGTGTGTCAGGACAGTTGAGTTTACAATAGCTGCCTGTCCCTGCCAGGCTGTTAGGTCAAGTAGATAGCAGGAAGCATGGCTTTCGATGTCCATTGGTCTCATTTTTAACTCATTGCAGGCCAGAACTGTTGTCTTCTGTTCCCAGTGCAGTGTGTGTGTACAGCACGTGTTAAGAGCACTGACCGTTGCTTCTTAGGTGACGTTATAAGACATCTGTCAAGGATTTTTGGTATTAAAAGACGTATGACCATATGTTTGGGGCCATTTATACAAGCAGTACACCGCCCAAGCTTAAAACTACATATCACTGTGTTCAGGAGATTCCAGAATGTGCAGTTACTCCACAGATGCCTTTGCAGGCCATACATGGAAGCTCAGGACCCTCTTTAGCATGCGCTGCTGTTGTCTTAGCAGAATAAAACCTTCTTGAGCAGCCCAGTAGATGCAGCAATTAGTTGCAAATACAGGAGGCCTAATACGACTGAGGAGAATGTTACTGGCTCTTGCAGGGACCTCGGTGATACCATTTTTCTCTATCTTAATGAAGCATTAAAGTTAGTTTACATAGTGATAAATATAATAATTATTGTAGTGATGGCTGTGTGCCCAAGATGCCTAGAAAGCTGAACATGAAATCTTTTTAATGGCATCATAATGGTCTTTGTAAGTGTTACAGATTTCCTAGTGTTACATATAATAAATAACGCACATTATTTTCCAGTGGACTTGTACAACTCAACAGTACAACTCAACAGTGGTGTACACGCAGAAGAGATGTCCTCTTTCATTCCTTGAGAAACTACATTTTATTCTGTGTTAACTTTCTCTGACTCGGCCGTGTTGGGCAGTAGAAATGCGCTACAAGATAAGCCAACTTACTGCACTAGGCCTGCTGGCGAGCCAGTGTGCGTTTGTGAAAGTGGGGGGAGATCAGATGAAAAGCACACGGCTCAGATGAAAAGCACTAAGTTGGGTGCTTTCTTCTCATCACTAACAGGTTTTTGTGCGTTAATTTCTGTTTTGTAAATAATACATTTCAAAAGAATACTCAGACGTACAACAATATGGCTTCTTTCCCTTCTCACTCTTAAGTCATAGAGGAAAAAAACCTGTAGCCAGTGTGAGATGCTTGCTTGTGGATCCTGCTTCACTTGGCAAACTATGACTCTCTTCACTTTGGGTCCCATTCCTGGCAAGAGTCAAACATTTAACTACAGAAATCAGCAGGAGTTGTTGGACCAAGATGCATCAGGCAAGAGCAAAACTGGTTGGATGTTTGGGGTTTTTTTTCCCACTTCTTTGCTTCTTCCGGCAAATTTGAATTAAAAGTATGTGGAAAAGTGTTATGCCCTTGAATTTTTAATATTGAAGTGTACTCCTTCCTCATGTTTAAAATGCTATGCCAAAAATGTGCACCACAATAAACTGTTGAAGATGAACCAATATTTTTAAGAATTAAGATTGAATCCTGTATTGTCCTACCTTCCCTTATGCATAAGGATAAAGGATTTCCAGCAGCTCCACATTTATAGGCTGCACGAGTCAAGAGTTAACAGTCTGTTAGCATCTTAGTAGAACACAATACTGCATCCATAGCAACTACAAATGAGACAGTACTAAAATCAGTGATTTAAAAAAAGAAAAAATCTTTCGTATGCCGTATTTGCAGTGTTCAGTGAAAAGTAAAAAGGGAACAAGTAATGAAATGAGAAAATATTTATGACTCTGGTGACTTTCAGAGCCATGATTTCTTTATTACTCTGACCAGTCTCAGTCATTTGGATTGTTACTTGTAAAGAGCACAGTATCTCAAAAGCATCTGGCACGGTGGTGTTGCACAGATGCTGTTCGATGAAACTCAGTATTAGGGCCTCATTTTTTCTGTGGTTTTGATGCTTTGGCAGGGAAGGGAATGAAAGAGAGATGAGAGAAAAGGATGGCTAGTGAATAAAACAGATAACCTTTTCCTTTAGGAATACAACATACATGGTCTGTCTCTCAAGGAAAGCTTTTACAGTCTTCATTCCAGAAATTAGCAGGGTCTTTTAAAAATCTGGTTTTGTCATGAGTCTTGTCCGGCAGAACCTTTCCAGCGTAGCAGAGTGCTTCGCTGGCCCGCGGCGATGTCTTGTTACAGCACACCCATCCATTGGGGCACCTGTAGCTGAGGAACAGCACTCACCCGACACCCCCCAGGCAAACAGCAAAGCTGACATCTGTGTTCATGCACAGCATTTTCTTTTTGTAGGACAAATGCAACCTTATAAGCATGAAGAGTTTTGACATACCTTGTGTGGAGCTCACCACAGACTGTTAGATTCCTGTTCTTGGATGTACCATACTCTTGGCAGGGGAGTTTTGTGTAATACCTGCAGGTACCTTCATTTTGTGTATTTGAAAAGAAATATGCACACAAATGTAAATGTTTTGGTATTGTGTGAAAGGTGCTTAATCTAGTGAAACTTGGGTATTGTAATCGTCCTCTCACCCCAAAGACTACCAGTCTACAGGGCTGAGTAATTCCAGGCTAGCAGTCATCGATCACAACTAGCGTTGCTCTGTTTTAATTATTGCTTATACCTCACTTCTAGTCTTAACCAGAGGCTTCTCTGGTCAACCCACAATGCCCAGATGCCATTTAGTTGCAGTGGTCAGTATGCTGAAAAACTGTGTTGAGCGTGGAGGCCTCGTGTCTTTTCCAAGGTGACTGGAAATGCTGGTTGTGTGTTCAGTCACGTTATGCCCAGTGCTGCTCTGGTCTGTGAGCTCTCTCCTCTTTGCATACTAGAAATAAATGGTTTTGCTCTGCCCTGTGGACTCTTGCTGTGAGCTGATGTGCCATAAGATGTTGCCAATACAATACTCTTTTTCCTAATAGTTAAAAAAGAAGCTTATAAAATCTGCTTGCTTGGTGGAAACTCCAGTGAGTTCCTTCAAACCCTGTTCGGTGGGCTCACTGATGTTTCCTGGTTTCTCTCCCTGGGCGGCTGCTGGTGGAAGGGTAGGGCTGGCAGTGTGTGATGAAGAACTCTGCTCTGAAGAGGAGAAGCAGAGCCTGGCTGGCTGTGGAAAGCCCAATAGTGTGGGGCTGGACGGTGTCAGAGCTGGCCTTAGCTCTGCGGTGTGTGTCGAGGGGGCTGCGCGGCTGCGTGGCTCTTCATCAAAGCTGGTGTTGGCCCAAGGTGTAGGAACAGAGGCAGCCACGGCCCCTGAATCCACCACGCTGAAATGCGGAGGCAAGCACGTGGGAGTATTGGCGGTGCCGAGAAAGGAAACAGGAAAGGAGATGTCCGGGTGCTGCAGCAGCTTAGGAACAGCCGAGTGGTCTGTTGGTTCAAGCTCAGGGCTGGAGGTTAGCGCATCCAAAGCTCAAATTCGGGACAGGCCATATACTTCCTGTGACCTCCAGTCAATCGCTTAATCTGAGTAATCTTACTTTGTGGTGTGCTTTCCTGTTCAAGGTAGGAAGGATAGTGTTAGCCGCTGCTGGCTCTCAGGTGTGTTAGGATTAGTGGGTTAAATTTAGTTAAGACATGTCAGGCAGGAGTAGGAGATAAGTGTAGTAAAAACGCTGCTGTTACTGAAATACCGTCTAGGAGTCATCTTCTTGATGACACTTCTCAAACACGAGTCTGCTTTGGAGAGGGAATTTCAATGTTCGACCTGTCCAGGGTGCAACAAGTGCTCTAATATTGGAACCTCCTACATGGTACTAAGGTGTGATTGTTACGGTCATGTTGTCTCTTACAATCAGCGATCGGGCTTGGTCACAAGCGTGTCAGTTCCATGTATCAAACACAGCTGCCACTTTAAGGCTTCCTCCAACTTTTTAAAGTAATGATTCTGTTCCAGGGGTCAGGTAGGTGTACTGGTGAAGAGGATGGCAGGTTGCAGCTCAACTGGAGGAAATTCAAGTTGCCCCAGGTTCTGCGCAGGGTTCTCACTGCGACGGGTTGTACACCCGGCTTGGTTTGGCTCTGCAGTTCCCGCTGTCTGGCACAGATGCTGTTTCCCTCCAAACGCCGTGGAAGTGAGGGTTAACTATCAGTGGAAATTTCGACTGCCTAAATTGGCTACTTCTGACTTTGCGAAGCAAGATAATGAGTTACCTCTCCCTGATGTAATAGCCGATGGGTTTTTTAAGGCTTTAAAATAAGCCCTTGTTAGGAAGTAGTGTGGAGGGAATTGCCAACCCTTTTTTTCTTTTTCTTTTTTCTCCCCCTTGGAGAAACCCTAAACCTGCTTTGAGTCTTTAAAAGGGGATTTTTGGGGGTTGGGTGGGAGGAGGTGCAGAAGGGGAGGGTATTTGATATTTTGCTTCTCCCTTGCCTGGAATGCTTGAGATTGAATAACCAGGGTATCGTCTGGCATATCTGAGGCCAGGGCTAAAGCTTACAAAAGAGATTAAGTCATTTCAGTAAATGAATTTAGCTGTTGTCCATCTACATCCTGTGCTTGTTGAGACGCTGCTGATTCCCAGCTGTTTTCTATTGCTCCTGTGCCAGCAGTTGCTCCACCTCCTCTCAAGAGCTGGTGGAATAATTGGAGTGCTGACTTCCTCCAAGCAAAGTCAGGCAGGTTTGCCTGAACCTCCAGGAGCTGGGCTGGCTCAGGCTCCTGCAGTTACTCCCTCCCCTTTACAGGTGAGCTGGTAACCTTCAGCTGGAGAAGGATGGCAGAGGCTGCTGTTGCTGCCATTAACTGCGTTTGGAGAAGTGGTTTTGTTATTCTTGGGAGCATTTATCTTTTGTATACACTTAAACGCACGTGTTCCAGTGCTGTAGCAGCTTGTAGTAGAGGAGGAGGAGTGAAACGGTAGGAATGCTTTTTGCAAATTGCTCAGATTTCCTGGAGGCAGTAAGGGACAGGAATGTCATGGTAATGTTTAAATCTGTGTGAAACAGGACCGTTGCATGTAGTCGTAGGAAGACTGTCCTTAGCAAAAGAGTGGGAGACAGCTGTTTATAGCAGAGGGTGTGAAGTTCCAGAAAATGGTAAAGATTAGCTGAGGTTTCTGTTCTTTTCGATATGCTGGCTGTGCTGTCCCAGTTAACATTCTCTGCCCCATCATATATAAAGAGGAGGCTTTGAGCTTTGTAGAGATCAGTGTATGATGTTAGTGATGACTTCTATATTCAAATCAGTCCTTTAGGTTTGGGATACTACAGAACGTATTCAGGTTTCTGTTTCAAAGAACAAGGAAAAAAATTATTTACATTTCCCACAAATTATTTGTCGTGGAGTGAAAAGCTACTTTTTCAGTTATTTTGTCCCTCTGAGTCAGTAAAAATCTTCTAATGGAGTCTTTTTGAAGGCAGAATGCTTTATTAATTTGGAGGTAGTCAAAGTGCAGGGACAAAATCCCTAGAAAGTTCTAGTGCTCTGTCTCTTAACAAACCCAGCCTGGAAAACTCAGTATTTAAGGGATTATGCTGTGATTCGCTCTGAAACACAAGGAATTGAGAAGCAGGGCTGAAACCTGGTCTGTGGCTCTGAATGTCTGGAGGTTTTAAGCTCTGTGTGTGTGACCTTTTTGCTTGGAGCGGAGGGAAGCCTCTGTGTTCAGTTAGCGTTGGCTGGGCGATGGGGAACTGGCATCCTCTCCTAATGTTACAGCAAAGGGGCTGTGAGTTGAAAGGAAAAATTTCCCGCTGTTAAACGTTTCCTTTAACAATTTTCTGTTGACATACAGGTGGGGAATGCACTTTTCACTGCATGTGTACTGAGATAAACTTCTGGTAAATGAATTTTTATTGCTCAAACTTTTATGGCTACCCTTGCATCGATATTTTAGCCTAGAATATCAACAGCTACAAGAAGTGACTGACAGAACATGCTTTTTTGTTTCAGCTAAACAAAGAAAACAAAAGGCCATGGGTATTTGGGGTGCATGGAATAGACTTGTGATTGTAACTTGGAGGCCTGGAAATGGTTTTAAATGAAGAAAGTGATCCAAATTTGTGCCCTTGTTACTGAAATGCAGCCATCCTTAGAGCATCACTCTATCCATCGGTCTGTGCTAGTCACAGAATACGGTAGGTTCTGCTGGGATGAGACTAGGCATAAAGGCAGAAGTGTTAGAAATCTCTCAGAATATTTGAGGTTATTTTGACTCTTGGAGAAAAACTAGAGAAGAATTTAAATTCTTTTAATGCTTTTTCCCGTTTCCAAAGAAATCTTCTCCTTAATCAGCTATAGTTTTATTACCACAGGTTAAGGCCGATGGCATGGATTTCAGCGTAGCTTCTGCCACTCTGTGGACAGAGGAGCTTGTTGTGCGTGGTCTGTCCTCACGTTTTCTTCTCTCCTCTCCTTCTCTCTTCCCCCCGCTTGCACTGTAATACTGAGTTCCTGCAGCTCTTCAGTTGTAGTAGCTGCTCAGTGGGAGTGTGAGAACTTGTGATGTAAAGCTCAGTTCTCACTTTTGAATTTCTTAGTAATTGATAGTGGAAAATAGACTATTGCTGAACTGCACGCAGACTTCCACTCACTGCCAAGTCAATAAAACGTACTTACAGAACTCTTCAAAATAAGAAAAAAATCTATAAGCGGCATCACGTTCTTCATTCTGGCAGTCTTGTTCTTGGGGCACCGCTCAGCTCTGTAAATGCTCTTACGAAATTAAAAATAACAATGCTCTAAGCTTTGACTAAGGGGAAAACTAAAAAAAAAAAGTAACCAGGATTTATTGCAAATAACACTTTTCGGAATAACTGTTGTAGCTCAATAGGCTCTTATTAATTTAATATGAATTGAATATCTAAAATTAGAGGCTGCTTTTTGCATTGCTTTATGCATTAGGATATATTTTGTTCTCAGTTATGAATGTTATGTTTTCTGAGCAGGCTTGAGGAATGTGGAACAAGTTATGGGTACTTAACTTGGCAAATAAATCTGTCCACACCTTATTTTCCTTTTGGGTGACTTGCTGGGAGTGAGGTGTATGAAAGCAAGAAAGGAAGATGTGGGACTTGCAGGGAAGTCACAGACTCTGTAAGATGATGCCACCAAAACAGCTTCCTGTGATTGAGCTGCTATTGGCACTTGGTACCAGCAGTGCTGTATAAATAATGCAGCCCAAAAGGGTATGATGAGGCTGTCGGGCTGTTCTGCTGGTTTCAGGTGAACCGGTGGAACTGTTTTGACATGGATCCTGAAGGCTAGATATTAAAATTTGTGTCATTGGCTGAGAGATATTTACGTAAAGCTGTTTGAGTTCTGGGCTTAGTGATTCAGGTTTTCCAGATGCAAACAAAAGGCGTTGCTTCTGGAGGTGTGCCCTTTCTAACTGATAGCAAAAGTTGAGGCTGTGGCAAAGCCTGTACAGTTAATTTTCGAGTGCAGGGCGTGCTCTAGTGTTTTTTATCCAAACACTCTGTTTCATTGAAGTTTCTCAGTCAGAGATGCTGTTTATCTGAAAGCTGTTGGTGTCAGTTTGGGGATAATGAAGGGGGAAGAGGATTTGGAATTAAAATTACTTGCTGCCTGGTACATGCTATAGATAGCTGTGAAATAGTGCAGTTTGTTCAGGGACGGCTTTGCTACCTGGAAATAGAAGATAATCCCGGAGCGGAGCTGTGTCCTGCCAGGCAAATTTTGTAAATAAAGGAACATTGTCTGGAACAACAGATCAATCTGCGTGAATACAGGGCGCAACCTTTTCCTTCTGCGCGTTGTCAGAGGCCTGTAATTGCAGCCCTGCGTTTAAGACCAGTATTTTCTGCACTTTCGTGGTTAAAAAGAAATTAAAACTGTGGATTGATCAGGGGGTTCAAATAAAATTGAATGTTTTATAAACTGTCTCTGAACTTCTTCCTAATGATTGCAACAGCACCAGTCTGCATGGTGTAATGGGGCTGAAATGAGTCCCTCTGCCGATGTGCTGGGAGCAGAACAGCAGTGATGTTCTGGGGTTACTGGGATGCTGAATAATATTCTTCCTTCATTGAAAGCTACTGTTTGCCTTTGAACTTACGGATGTTCTTTTTCTAGAAATAGTATGTTTGCTTTGTCTCGTGTTCCTGATAAAAATGTGGAGTTTAACCAGAACAGTTTATTTACATTTATTTTTGTAATGAAATATTAATTTAGTTCTCCAACAGTCAGTTGGCCAGAATCTAAACTTTGAACTGGCACTGGACTCTAAAGCAGTTGAAGAACTGTTGTTATAACAGGGTCACTGTCAATTTAGTTTTAGCTCTAAATTAAGTCCCGTTTACTTAAAAAGTAAGAAAAAGAAACAAGGCAGTGGAGGTGCCTGATAAGAATGTTTTCTGTTCTAACCAAAAATTGTTAGTTTATGTCCTCCTCTGTGGAGAGATCAGCCCCAGCCCTGCAGCACTGGCCTGGGTTACTTTTGCAAGAGACAAGTGAGGTATTCTGGGGTGGGGCACGTCTAACTTTCCAGTGAAGCAAAAGAAGAAAGTAGTGATGAAGGAAAGATGGAAAATGCATTTCGAGTAGATTTCAGTTGTGATGATTGGTTAAAATTTGGTGAATAATTCCAAACAACAGTTCTTAACATTAGCATTCAAGAAGTCCATATTTTATAGTAATGAGCCTTGTGTATTTTCATTCTCCTCTATTCATTTTGAGCTAAAAAAACCCAGAGTATCTACAGTATGATTAATCCAGTACTTGAAAACACTCCTTTCTTCAAAATAACCGCTTACTTTTGAACGGAGAATCTAAAACTCTGAGGCATCACAACTCCCTCCTTGCACACTGAAGTCTGTACCTTAACGTCTGAAGTGATTTCTTCAAGGTCACAGTCCTTGGCATCGCTTGAAATAGAAGTCTGATGCCAGACTTGCTGTCCTCTGACATAACCATCAGACACGCTTTTCCCAAGTGCATTCTAGAGCTGTGATGACTACTCCTAACTTGAGAACATGAGAAGGCTGCATGGAGAAATAACGGTGGAGGTTTCACCTGCCACAGGATTAGCTCCTGTACACAGAGTAAGTTTTGAGTATGAAAAGGCAGTATACAGTCAGGTGAAGGTATAGGAATTACAGAGTGTCTGTGGAGAACACAGTCCACATCAGAAGAGTTAGGGTGAGGAATTGCAGTTTTCTCAAAGTGGGTAAATTTGCTTACAGTAGTTTAAAAAAACAAAAAAAGCCAACCCCAAAACCCCACCAAAAAGGCTGAAACCAAAGTGAATTTAAACAGTTAAATGTTTCTATTATAATTTTACTTGAATTTTGATCTATCAAGCAAGTATTCCTCAAATTCTTTCTGCTCTTGATAAACTACAGGAACAAATGTGGACTTTATCATGGATTTATTTTGGTATCTGGTTGTCTGCAGTCTGCCTGCTGGATTTTCTCATTGAGATATTGCCAACTTTTTTTCCCCTCTTTGGGAAAAAAGTTGGTATCCTACTGGTACCAGAATTTTCCTGTGTTGCTAGGAGTTAAGGTTCAGGGGTAAACTTTCGTTGCTATATAGACAGCTTGTAACAGGGCTAATGGAAAGCTAATGCACGAGATGCATACAAACCTTTTTATCTTTTCTATTTTTTCCCATTCTTCCCTGGATGTGCAGCTCATTCTGGGGAAAGGATGTAGTGAGAGGAAACGAGGAGGGATTCAGGTACAGTTTGAGGTTCATAGACCCGCCTGTGCTTTGGGCAGTTTGGTAACCCAGTGGGTTGATGCGAAGTGCCGTGCATCAGAGGCCGCGCTGTGTGGGCAGCCAGCTTCCTGCGAAGCTTTTGCATCTGGAGTTTTCCCCAAGAACTGTAGTTTGTGTTGTGGCTGGATTTGAAGCAGAGCCTGTGCCACATTTATTTAGCCATCTAATAATCTCAGTACTTGGCTTCCAGGCTTGTGTGTTGCTGATCCATACTGCTTCTGATATGCTGTCCTTTAAATTTCAGTTTCCTGAAATCCTGAGACAACAAGCAGCAACACAATGTTTTGTGATACTACTTTATTACCAGAGTAGGCAAAAAATGGGTGTGGATTTTTTTTTTGAAATGTTTTGTCACTTATTCACAACTTAATTGCAAAAGGCTGCTGAGACAGTCCACTTGCCTATTGTGGCTTGTTCATGGATGTCCTGTTTCCACTGGAAACACGGGTGTATGAAATCCAGGGCTCTGTATTTAGAGTAGCAAGGTTGGTTGGTTTTATTTCCAGAGCCTGGTAAACATCTCTAAACGTGTCAGATGCCATTTCAGCGCTTTGCCAGAGCAGCAGTTGGAAAGGCTTGGAAGCAGACCTGATGGCTTTGTCGTCTGAATGTTGCCAGCGGTGCTGGAGGAGGCGAGCGGGGAGTTTGGGTGGCTCATGAGCCATGCAACACCCCAACAGTGGGTCTGAATTGCCCTGAAGGCAATAGCAGACTTCTGAAACCCACATGACAGAAAATACTAGGTTTTTTTCCACTCTGTCAAAGCTTTTGCTTGCTGTTGTAATAAGCAGTGTCTCACATTACTAGAAGAGATGGAAACAGACGGTAAATTTTCTTTTTCCTCCTCAAGTTGAATTCCTTTTTATGTTGGCCAAGGTTCTTGTCTGTGGCAGGTTTTTGCATTCGGCCAAATCAGCCTGTTGAGAGGGGACAGAGTACATCCTGCATGGCCAAGCCTCTCCATTGCTCCCTGGAGGGAAGGAGGCTTCAGATCTACACCTGTACCCCTGCCTCTCCCTTCCTAGGCCTCGCTTGGCTGCTGGAGCTCTCCTGGCAGCACGGCTGGCTTGGGAAGCCTTTCATTGCTTCCTGGAGTACTTCCTGAAAAGTCTTTAGGGGCTCAGTGAGATAAACCTGCTCATTTCCTCTACGGTTTCCTGATGACTGGTCTACAGTACAGCTTTTCCTGTGTCCAAGGGAGGTATGTGTGTGTAGTTTTTTTTCTCCACCCACTTGACTGGCCAGTCACAGGCTGTTGGTCTGTCGATCCTTTTGCTGTAACTTTTTTACTTTCCTTGTGTTACTGGGTTTTTTCCTCATCCAGACAGTTTAAAATGAGGTGTTTAAATTTTACCAAACTTCTGATGGCCATAGGACTATTTGCACGTGGTGCCAAAGACAATCCTTTCCTTCCATTGCAAAGCAGTGCTGCAGGGGGCAACTTGTTGCTGGCCTTGAATCTACCTAATAAGCTGTAGAAACCATTCCAATGTCTGCTCTCCAGGTGGAGATCACCCCAGCCACCCCCAAGCAGACTTCTCTCTTTGGGATGCTCCTCACTGCTACAAGAGCACTTGGCATTTGCACTCTTCAGCCTTTAACCCCACTCTTAGTGCTGAGACACTTGAAAACTCTGTTGCATTGGGTAGATTGACTGATAATTTGTGATCAGAGCTTTGCCCTCAGTGCAGTGAGAATAACCTTATCTTTGTTGGCCTCATTGACGCGCTTTGCGTGTTGCTGACCACTTCAAAATACAGAGCATTCAAATGCATCAGTTTAATACGCAGATTGGTTATATTGTGATCGTGTAGGTGTATATAGTGTATTCTGTGTATGTGTGCAGTGTTGCATACAAATGAATAATGGATTTGTTCTCTTTAAGTAGTTTGCTTCTGGATGCTTGCTTTAGAAAGGAGAAAAAAGTCGATAGCTCTTCTTTCTGCTGTGTCTAGTCGCAGTCTGCATCATCTGCTTTTCTTACTGTCTAGTTATCATATAGTCAAGTGGTATTTTAATTACAACTCCCAACTGATTTATGGTAGTTATTTTTAACAATAAAAATAATTTCTGCTACTTTAAAAGAGGCAAACATAGTTAAGTCAATTAAGAATACAAATGTGAACTTTATTTTGGGTGGTGGAAGAGCCAAAACTGAGTAGAAGTTAACTTGCAGTGGTGGCTCAGGTTGTAATTACATCTAAGAAACTGGAAGTAGTATCAACTGCAGTGTGTTTCAGGCTTCTGAATTTCCAGAGCTTGAAGTGAAGGACAGTCAAGTGTAGCATGTGGAAAAAACTTCAAAACAGTTAAATCTCTTGTGAATAAATATTTTTTAAAAAGTATTGTCACCACAGACAACAGCCTAGATGGTTGTTCAGGAATTACCCAACTCCCTAGCTCCTGCACCTCATACTTCAGGAAATGCAGACAGTTAATTGCATCTTTAGCCAAACTGGCTGCAGGAAATAACTTTAAAATTTTTAACTTTTCCCTTTGAATGGGAGTTAAAAGTCCCCAAGGAGGTTCTTTAACATTAGCAGTCACTTACTGACAAGTCTTGATGGTTCTTGTAGTCAAAGTAATTGTTTTATGGAGGATTTTGTTTTCATTGTGCAATTAGAAGTAACAAAATACACTGTAAAGGTTTCCATTTTTTAAATTTAAGTTCATGGTGCCACTCTGAACATCTGAACTTCCTGGCTTAGACTGACCTTAGTTTGGGCTGTTGAGCGGTACCATTCTTGGTACATTACATACTCTTCTGTATGTGTGCTGCTCATCTGTTCAGCTGTGTGGAAGTAAGAGTTTGGGGTTGGAAAACTGATGAAATGGTGATTTAGGTCTGCGCTTCCTTTACCGCAGGGAGAAATGAGAGGGAACCGAGTGTTGTGTTTTTATGGGTCTGCAGAAGCCTGTGTGAGATATTTTTTTTTTTTAATTTTTTTTTTGGTGGCGATGTACTGACTTCAGTTTGGCCTCATCTGTGTATTTACATTTGGGGAAAAAATTTGGGGGAAACTTGAGGGCTTGATTTGCAGTACATGACTTGGAGGCTTTGATTGCAAAGCAGCTTTGTTCTCAGTTCCTGAGGACAGTTTCACTGCGTGTGCCCACCCTTGCATGATCTTTCCAGAGCAGTCGTCGGTCTAATCCAGCCTTTAAATTTAACTTGGGGATCGTTGATGATACAGAAACAAACTGTCCTTTGCTATGTATAAATCCACACACAGTCAGTGTCAGTGTGAGATAGCAGCGTTGGTGTCTCGGTATAGGATCAGTGTGCTTTTCCTACCTGTTAGGCAAGTTACTGATTCCTGTCCCTTGTACAGAGAAGGCTGACACCTGAGCTCTGTATGTCTTTGGCTTTTGAAAAGATTGAGCTTGGACATGTGGCTGTGCATCTTGGAGCCACCAGTTCCTCAAAATTTGTGTGGCTCTGTACTAGTTCCCTTTTCCATGAACAAGTTCTTGCTGTAGCTGAAATGAGCAGGTAGCCTGACTTCATGGCATCTGGCGATGACACCGTTTTCTCCAGCTTTCAGAAGTCCATACAAGTCCTGATGGGTACCAACTTGTGGCAGGAGATGGGGGAATAGGAGGGTGGTAGATGGTGGCTTGTCAGTTAAATTATTTTTTTTTCCCCCACATAGTAGTTTTGTATTCTTTGTGGGGGCAGGAGGGAACTGAAACTGCTTTTCATAATCTCAGCATCACTGAGTAGCAGCGAGCCGAGGAGCTGCGAGCGTCTGCTCAAGGGGGATCTGCTGCTGCCAGAAACTGAGCTGATAATGATGAGCAGCTCAGTAGTGTAATTAAGGTCTTAATAACTCCAACAGCTCCTCCTTCTTTAAACATAAAAAATCCAGGAGGCCCATTATGCAGGAGAGCAGTTCAGGGATGAGTCCTGTTAGACAGAGACCTCTGAATTCTTGTGTTGAAAAACAGAGGGATGTTCAGAGAAATACAAGCTGATCAGAGAGGAATGTTTGGTACAAACATCCTACGGTTTCAGGACATGTTTCACGTCAAAGTGCTGGAGATGCAACTTCAGCAACACTTCACCGCACGCACAACTGTGCGGAACGGGAGGATTCCTAAGAGTAGCTGGAAAGGTTTTGTTGGCTTCTGCAGCTGGAGGAAGGTGGTGAATAAGCTATCTCGACCGTGCTGTGGTGGGAAAAGAGGGTGAGCAAGGCTTAAGGATCTGGAGATTCCCTCCAACCTTGATGGTTTTTCCTGAATTTAAAAAATGGTCAGTGAATCCTGACAACGTTGGCTGTGTCAATCAAAGGAAAGTAATGCTCTGTTCAAAATCAGGGAGGTGTTCAAGGGATGCAGGAGTAAGTGCTTGAAGTAAAACTGCATAGGGTCTAGGCGCACTGTAAAGATGCTTATTTGCTTCATTTTCAGTTCAGAAGATCTGTTTGAGCTGGTGCGACATCTTCGGAGCTTCTGCCTTTTAATCTAATTCTCCAAATGTCAGATTTGGTTAGTCTTTTGCATTGACTGTATGACCTGTAAAATGATAATGTCACCGTAATTTTAAGCTGTTCCAAAAGCTGCTCTCATACTTGATGTAACTTATGTGATGGATCTTTAAACCAAAGATTTTTTTGGTTGAAAATGCTTCTGGGCTACTTCAGAGTAACTTACAGCCTAAAGAAAGTCCTGTGAAGCAATAAACCTCTTAAAATAGGGTTCATAATGCAAATGCTGGACTGTAGCAGCGTTAGTGCTTGTTAAACTGAAACACAGTGTTGGAAAGTGCCTTTGCTGATAATGAGCAAATTGATTAAGTTAGACTTTAAAAAATCAGCTGTTTCCCCTGATAATGTGCTTTGGCTGGAAGAACTTAACTATATTCAAAAGTTTGGAAGAAAATCCTTAAAATCGTGCATTGCTGATAACGTGCAACCGTGTGCTGCTGAAATAAGTTTTTTTTTTTATTGTGGCTGGGGAGCCAACTATCTGACCAAATGGGCGCTTTATGGCAGCCTCACACAGTGTCTCATTGTTTTACAAGGGCAAAATGACAAGTTCCTGTATGCAAATCCTCCTGTAGCCCCTGAGCAGAGGGCTGTGCTACTTACCCGTCTCTGTGCTGTGATCCAAGTGTAGCTGTCAGTAGTAGCAGTGTATTTTTCAGTGGTTATTAAAGTCCAAGAATCCTTCAGAATGGTGGTCAAGTGGGGTTGAGATGGATTTGCACTCCATAGAGGAATTGTGTGCTTCTATTGTATCTGTTGTGTGGATTTTAAAGCGCCGAAAAGTCAGAAGTGCTAGGAAAAGTGAGTTTCCAGAAGTATAAAAGTATCGGCTGCGTGTGAGTTAAGTTGATCACTCTGTTGTGTGAGCTGGTCCTGGCATGAGGTGCTCAGTTTAAAAGCGTGTGTCCAGCATACAGTGCTGTGGGGAATAGGCTGCTCCATCAAGGAACGTGTCTGCTGGGATGGGGGCACCGAAGCTTTGTAAGGTGCTTTCCCTGAGTCCAATCAATAATTAAAGAAACTGCTGAAAATACTGTTCTTGCCCTTTGGCCTGGTTTAATGGAAGGGGGTAGAGTGAGGGAGTGGCGAGGCAAAGTCTGCAGGAACTGTTCCTCGCTCCCGCTTGTGTTGGTGGCTTGGAAGTACGCGGCACGGTGTACTATCTGTGCTTCCACTTTCCCCTTTGTGAAATGAAAAGTGGCCATCTCAGGAGTGTTTTGAAATCTTGTACACAGAAAGCACTTTCATATCCTCAGAAAAAGCCGTTTTCTGCGCTTAATTTGCACTCTTGCCTCCTTAGAAAGATGGGTAATTACGTTGTTGACTGAAAGTCTCTTTAATGCTGTGAACAGGTTTCTGTGATTTTATTTCCTGTATGATATTTTTTATTGCACTTTTTTGAGACATCAGATTTTTTTTTTTGCATGAAGATGGGCAAGTGTTGCCTCTCAAAGGCTTGTGATGTCTCCTGAGTTGGCACTTTCCACATACCTGGGACGGATTCTTGCTCTGCAGTTCTGGGAAGCTGGAAGTGCAGTTTCGGCCCTGGGTGCCCGGCTGAGCGCACGGGTTCTCCATCCTGCTGCTCTGGGAGCCGAGGTGGCGTGTCCCCGTACCAGAGGATGTTTATGTGCCAAGGATGTGTTTTTCAAAGCGATGCATGCATGTAAATCAGCCTGTGTTGATGAGTTTTCTTGATTTCAGCATGCGGTTACGGCAGGCCGGCTCTTTCTGTACTCAAGTCCTGAAGACAAACAGCAGCAAACGAAGTGCAGAGGAGACAGGGAGCTTGTGCTTTTAAGAGTGGTGATCGGGGAGGGTAACCCGGTGCCTCTCGCCCGCCTTCGCGGGGCCCTGTGTTTCAAGCTGCTCCAGGCACTGCAACCTAGCCTCGGCGAGCATGTCAGCGTGAGGCACCTCGAAAGGGGGAGAGGAGAGGAGAGGGTGGCCTGTTTCTGCCCTTTGTGTGTGTGTGGGAAGAGGAATGACATGGAGTTTGGCTTTCCACACGGCTTTTTAAACCCGTAGCCTCCCCAGGCTTGAACTGAGGATGCTTGTTTGCCATTAGACCAGGGGTTTTGTTGTTGCTTGTATCCCAGAAAGAGGTTTCTCCTGGATCTGTTTATGAGCCAGAGCTGGCTGTGATTGGGAGGAAGGAGGGAGGCAGTGAATGTTGTGCCCTCTTGTTTTTCTCTTGTGCAGGAAGAAAAAAGCTGAGGAGCCTGTCCTCCTCTGAGTCAGCTGTGGTTACGGTTTGCTGAGTAGGCGTGCGTGTTTTGAAGGGAAAAGCAGCTTCAAATTAAGTCAGCTAAATACCGTGCCCAAATAAGTTTGGGGCAGTTCCCCCACCTTGAACATACTCTTGCTGGAGCTGACAGTTTAGGCTAAAACTGGTTTATGATAATTACTAAAAATATTGTATGCATTCGGTAGTTCTTGAGCTAAATGGGAAAACAGGTTCTGTGCCCTGGTGCGTTTTTGATAGCTGTTGGTACTGCAGTGAGCTGCAGCGTGAAAGTAGGAGTCAGTATTAACACCCGTGGTAAGATCTCCCTCCTGTAGGTACATCCACGCCTTGCTGGTACAGCAAGGGTGAGCTGTCTGCATGCCTACCCGGCATGTCACATTGGGTGGCTTGTGGCCCACCTCAAAGGTAGATAGTCTGGGAGGGGACTTCATGAGATGAGAAGATAACTGGGGGGGCAGAAGTGAGCATCTTCTATCTGGTGGAGTAGAGGAAGAAAGGATGGCCAAGGAGTTCCTGTAGGAATCTGACTGCACAACAGATTAATCAGACAGTTGATGGGTGAATGAAATTGTATTATGAAGCAGCTCTCTAGCAGTATTAGAAAATGACATACAGAGAGGAACCCGATTCCCCCACTGTTGTTTGGTCTGTCATTGTTGTACACAGCAAACTCATTTAGTTGAGAACTTGAGTTAAAAAAAAATTGATGTGAATGTTTGTCTTCAGCAAATGCATTAATAATCTACTACACTTAGCATTTGCAAACAGTCCTGTTTATATCGGCTGAGTACTTCAGGAAAGTGAGAGCTAACTTCAGTTGGCATGGGTTCTTTCCATATAAAACCAAACCTGTGCTCTCTGAGTTGTCCTGCTTCTCTTTTCCTGTATCAACTGTGGAAAGTACTGGGGGGCTTCAGTGAGTTTTTTAACTGAGCCACACATCGATGCTTTTATATCAAGTGGTGATGCCTGCAGTCTCCATCAGTACAACACGGAAATGTTAGATAGAGGTGGTGAGGAGTGGGCTGACAGGCAAGTGGAAAGGTTGGAAGTACAGGAACATCACCGTGTTGGTGCAGCTGTAAAATGGGTGACCTGTTGGTGAGTTGAAATGGAGGCAAGTGAAGTTCCTATTCCAGCTGGGAGTCAAGGACCCTGCCCATGGGTTCGGTGTTAGGACACAGCGAGCAGCCCACACTGGCTTGATTTTTGCGTGTGGTATCTCCGGTGTTTTGCAGAGAAGCCTGGCTCCTAACTGTACACCTGATGCTGCTGGTTGTTGCCAGTACGACAGGAAATATTAATGCTTCTGTCTTCAGTTGCTATATCTTTGCTAACAGTCTGCTCTTACTTTGTGACTGGGATGGAAACTCATCTGCTCTGCATGTTTTGTGGACATATATATGTATATATATCTCTCTTTCATGTTGAAAAGAACATAATATGATTTGTGGTGGTTACTTTTTGGACAAACAGATCTGAAATGCAGGGTAAATGATACCGTGCATTCTGCTAGTACAACTGGAGTTCTAATTGTAAATCCTGTTTGTCGTTTTGTTTTGCTGTTTTGTGAGGACTTTGATCAGGGTGAAGTTGCAAGAATGTACATAATGATGTTTAAGTGGGAGAGCAGTGTAGAAAAGCAGTTTTACTAGTTGGAAGCCAGTGCTCAGGCTGTGTAAGAGACTTTGAGCTGACACCCCCAGGAAAAAAATAAAGACAAATAAGTGGGCTTTCTGTCTGGATGCAGTGTCAGTATTTTTGAATACTAAATACTAAGCTGTCTCCTCTAGAGTTTCTGGTTCAAGGTGAACAAGTTATTTCCATCACTAAATGTTGTCTTGGGTCTTGGTAGATTGCTGAGATTGGAGCTCAAGTTTCCTGTTGTGAGATATGATCGTTGGCACTTGCAGTTTGTGGCTTCTGCCGTTTGCACTAGAAGCTTTAAGTTAGCTACAGGCTGTTAGGGAGTGTTTTGTGGCTTGTGATGTTTGGGTACATGGGACGTGGACCCTCCAGAACAAAAAGTCTATCTCTGTGCTGCTTGAGGTTGTGGAGGATTGAGGTTAAGGCAGAAAATGACTCTATCAGATTGTCATATTTTCCATACTGAAAATATCTGATTAATGTACTGGAGGAAGAGCTGTGATTTATAGGCTACAAAAACAACCAAATGTGGTGTTTATCTGAAAAGTCTGATCTGGTTTTGATACTAAAGAGCAAGGGAATACAGAGCTTTACAAGATACCAGGCTTTTTTCTTTTTTTGAACTAGAATGGGTTATTTCAGTTATCTCTCAGGCTGTCCAGAGACTTTCTCTCATCACAGAATACCTCTGCCAAAGAACTTATCTTGGGGGTAGATGCACAAAACTTAAGGAAAGTCAGGCAACCTCCGTTTTACTATGTTGTTTCCTAAAAAGTCGTGCTATGCAGCAAGGCTCAGAGGTTTGCATACAAAGGAGCTTCAAGCCAGTGATGAAAAAGTGGTTCATCATGTGTGTTCTCTCTCTCATAGAAGTAGTTCTTTGAATGTGAGTTGTGGCCTTGAAGCAGTGCTAAGATACATACATATACATACGTGATGTGTGTGTATGTGCTGTGTGTGTGCATACACATACATATATATATGTTTAAAAGTTAATACTAGCTTTAGTTGATACTTTTAAAATGCGGTCTGTGCACAGTAGCTTAGCTGAAGGCATGTGGCCTCGTGCGTTGAGAAGGTGTGTTTGGTGTGCATCTTGCCCAAACAAAAACATCAGTCTGGATGAATCGGGCCAAGTAAGCAGCTGAACGGGCGCTACCCACTGATTTGCCTCTTATCCCATTTAAAGTAAGGATAGAGGAATGTGTTCTGCTTAGCAAACCGCACGTGTTCTTCCTGCCGTTGGAATGCCCCGTACTGCAGGAGGCACAGATGATGTACACAACAGCTTGGTATTACAGTTCTGTCTAAGAATTTTCTGTCCTTGCTAGTGCTGTTTTAATTAAAACGTTCCCACAAATGTAAATGGGAGCCGTGCCCATAGAAAACTGGTGCTGGAGTGTTCATCGGGTGGTGTTCTCCTGCAGGGCTTGGGGGTTCAACTGTTTCTGCGGGAGTACAAAATCTTTGGTGGTCACACCTGTGGGGAACAACAGTTGCAGAGGGTTTGCATCAAATGCCAGAGGGAATTCCTCTCCAGAAGTATGCCTTAGACTTACATAGGCAACTCTCAACATTTCACACACAGCTCTTCTGGGGAGAGATGCCAGCTGTGGTTTATGTCTTTGGATCTGACAGCAGTCTGCCTGCTCCTCAGAGGGCATGGCTCTCTGGGTTTCACAGATGTGTGACAGGAGGGAATGGAAGGGAGTGGGGGACACTACTGCATCTTTTCAGTGCCTTTTTTTGGGAATCCGAGCTGATTGATACACACGTGGAGTGAAAGGTCACCTCTCAGGGGTTTTAGTACCTCCTTTTGGTGACTGAACACATCCAGGTGGGTCGGATGTGCTGAGTGGGTTACCTGAGTGGGAGTTTGGAAACCCTGTTTTCTTTTGAAATGCCTGTGAGATGATGGATCACTGCTGTGGATCTTGCACCATCCCACAGTATTCTGTATGTGTTTTTATGTAACGGTGTCACTGAAATATCTGCACCTTTAATCTGTTTGATTCAAGTTTGAACTTGTATTAATCCAAGGCCTTTTTTTATTTTTCCTCCCTCTTTTCTTCCTGGTCTAAAGAGAAAATTTTTGGTGATAAAGATGTAGCTGGGATCTTGGGACAGATCTGCAATACCTATGGGTAGTTTTTCCACTATTGTAGATGTGATCCTTCTTTTCTTCCAAAAGTGTGTAAACCAAACAAATTCACAGACCAGTCCTCACCACCTTTTCCTGCCTGGGAGTTGGTCAGTGCCTGCTCTCATTGCATGCTGTTCAGACTGGGGACCTCTCAGGAGCTTCAGCGAAACAGAAGAGAGATGTTATTTATCATCTTTTACATTGTCAAATTATTTAATTTCGGGATAAGGAACTGCTTTCTCAAGGGAATTACTTATCTTCTTGGAGAGTTGGCTGTAAAAGTAAGTCTGTTTATTAAATGGCTTTGTAAGAAGTGGATTAAAACTTCCTGATTTATTGAATTTAGGTTTGTTTAGCAGGAGAATCAAAAATGAGTAACTTGTACTGACTGTGACAGTTTCAGTAAGTTAATTTGTTTTCTGATAATGAAATATAAGGTCCTTGGTCAGGCCTCGGCCCCTGTCACCATCTGTCATGGGATACTCAATTTTTGGGCAGTGCTTATTTATGCTTTTCTTAGCGTTCCTACATCTGTGCAAGTCCTGAGCATAACAGGTGGGTTCTTCACCCTCCTTCATGCTTCTTCCTCACTCCTGTGCACACTTCCCATTTCAGTTTTCTTCCTTTTTAACATGTTGGAAATTCCCCATTGTACCTACCAGCAATATACCCTATTGCCCATGAGTTATTAGTACTGAGATTGTTATGGCACGTTTGAGTCTTGTTCTACCTAATTAAAACGTTCTGCAGGAATTCGGGGCTGCAGGTAACATGAAGGCAGACGTGAGGAGTAACAGTTACCTACACGTGCGTGTAGGCTGGGGATGCAGAGGAAAGCTTTTTCACTGCTTTTAAAATTTGAGGTGATAATTTCTTCACAAAATCTTGTCTTACTTGTTTGTTTCTCTATAAATATACATCTACAGGTTCTTTTCTTAGCAACCCCCTAGGCGGGACAAAGGCAAGCTTTGAGAAGCCGGGCTGGCAGCAGAGAATTCCTCTTCTCGGATGTGCTGGCACCTCCATCGCAGGGCGGCAGCCGTAGAGCCACTCGGGGTGAACAAGCTTGCCAAGTCTTCCCACCGTCCCGAATTTCAGGTTGAGGAAGAGGTGTGAGGAGAGGAGAGGAGCAGATGACTGCGGAGAGTAATTAAATACTCGGTGAAGCGAGTGGGTGCCTCTGGCCGGGTGTCAGCCAGGGGCACGGCGGCCGCGCCGGCTGGCACTGGGCGCTGCAGCTGGAGCTCCGGAGCAGCCGTTTATGAATGAGGCACCAGCCGGGGGAGGAGGGGATGTCAGCTACAATAACAGGCTGCTACTAGGTTTCATTCACTCCTTGCAATCTCGGAGTAGTTGACGCTGTGTTTTAATAATACTATGCCCTATTTTTTTAAAAACAAAGCGCATGCCTCCTTTTTCGAATCAGATCTGTGGTGGGGCTTCCTTTCCTTCCGTGCCTTCTTGCATCCCTTCCCCTTTTCCCCCTCAAGCCCACCCACACACTAAAGCTCCTGGGTTTGCTTTTTCTTTAAAACAGGCCAACAAAGGGCACCGTTGCTGCGTGTCTCTCCTGGCGTGGGTAGGAGTCACGGGCAGAGCCGTGCCCTGCGCCCCCCGTCCCATGCCCCTCGCCCCAGTGCGTGCAGGTGTGAGGGCTCGGCCTCTGTCATAGAATCATAGAATTATTAGGGTTGGAAGGGACCTTAAAGATCATCTAGTTCCAACCCCCCTGCCATGGGCAGGGACACCTTGCACTAGACCAGGTTGCTCAAAGCCACATCCAGCCTGGCCTTGAAGACATCCTGTGTCACCAGCCGCTGACACAGCTCCTGTCACAGGGAGCATCAGCCTGGTTTAAGCACAGGGAGGGCTGGATGAAGGGGGCCTATGGCTAGCGCAGAGCTCCTGCTCCTTCTTCCTCCTAGCTACTTTAGGTAGCCCATTATTTTCAGCACTTCAGACCCCTTTGTTGTGACTGAATTGAAGGCGGGTGACAATGGCACCCTTGCTTCCTATTCACAGCAAAATGAAGAGACAGGCCATTGTCCTGAGCATAATTGAGCCTCTATCAAAACAAAAACACAGAGAGATGGGCAACTCAGTTAAAGCTGCTTGTTTGAGCTCTAACAGTGGAGGCTGTTTAGGACTAGAAACCTAATTACCAACAGTACGCTTTTTAAAGCCGGTGCAGCATCCCTTTTGAGTTTAAGGCATGCAAGTTAGCTTTATTTTCTTTTACAGATATTGACTGTTATTTACAAGTAGTGATATTGCTGATGATACCTCAAAACCCACCTGCTTCCCATATTTGGTATGTGTGTTTTTTTTTTTTAAACCCCAGCTCCACAAGAGATCACAAGATTTAGCATCAAGAGTATCTCCTCACCTTAGACAGCTAAGCCAGCAGTTTCATAAAACATTTAAGAAGCGTGTGCTTGGTCAAGTTTATATTGTCTTGTCTCAGTGCTGCAGTTTTATTTGCCCCAGTAAAGCTATGGTGTTAGCTGTTTTTCTTCCTGCCTTTTGTTAGTCATTTTCCACTTTCACCGCATAAAACTTCCAAAGAAGTTGGTATTTTGATCATCTGAGGATGTGCTAGGATTTAATCCACTTAACCTTGTGCTGAGTAAATGGCGGTTTCCTGGGAGATGCTGAAAATTGTGCATGTTCTGCTGTGCCCAGTGTATGTAGGGGGGGAGATGTTCCAATAAGGAAAATCTCAGTATAGGGATCTCCAAGCTAGCCTGTGACTTCACTCTTTAAAAGGCTTATTTGACCAGATATGGGAAAGTGATGAAAAGGTTGGGAAGTATGGTGAGGGAAACTAATTTACTGTTGTTTGATGTGATCCTTTGAGAATTTTATCTAGTGGGAAAGAATTGTACCAGGGGTCAGGGGGAAGGTTCATCTTGCTTTTTTTCCTGTTAATATTATGGTTCTGAAAATTTCTAGACCGATTAGGCATTGTACATGTTGGAGACGCATGCTGAGCTGTTGTTTGAACGTGGTGCTGCTGACGGCTGCTGTCATGAAGCAAGGGGAAGGCAGGAACCAGCAGCATTTGTTTGGGCAGAGTTCTCCTCTTCAGAGCAAAATTTGCCCAGACCACTTTCATTCTGATGATACCAAAGTAAGCAGTGATAAACTTGTAATGATATAAAACTAAGTAATCTGGTTCCCTAAGATCTGTATCCTTCTTAGTGTTGGAGTTAAGGGCCTCTTTGTGACTCATATCCACTAATGCAGGCACAAGTCTCTGTCTGAAGAAAAGCCTTAAGGGATGAGTAAGCTGGGATGACTTGAGAGGCTTGTGGGCTACGAAAGGCTGGTTAATAGTGACTTCAGGTTGTTACAGAAGATGTCTGTGGACTTTGGTAGTTTTTCGATGATGAGCAATACACAATTAACAGAATAGTGTACAGAAATGGGTTTTCATGTAAAGAATTAAGTACTTGGGGCATAGCATGTGCGTAGGAGTTAAGCTCGCACCTTCGAGACCCAGCAGTCGGAAGGCTTTGGAGCAGTAGAAGCAGGCAAAGACGTGGCGGTTCCTCCACCCCAGCCTGCGCGTAGTCTTATTTGCATTTCTTTTTTCCCTGAGAGTCAACCAGATCATCACTTTGTTTCCGTGTGAGTGTAGGCTGCAGACATGTTTAATGTGACCCACCAAAGTGGTGCGCAGGCATCTGCAAAATCCTGCACTAGAGGGTTTGGGGGCCGTATTTTATTTAAGTTTTCTATAAACGAGGGAGATCATGGAATGTTTTGAGTTTATCTTCTGGAAGGACCTTCTCAGTCTCTTGCTCTCTGCAGTTACGTATCATTTATGTTAGAAGGATGCTCAACGAAATGCACACCGCTTAAATCTTTTGGGGGATTGTTGGCTTATCGGGCTCAGTTCAGGAGATATCCTTGATGCTGGAACCTGTGATGTCTTGCAGGCATGGCTCAGAAGGAAAACACAGTTTGGAAGGTAGATGGTTTGTGAGTTGTCGTCAGCGGTATCACTACTTGTAAATTCTTGCCTAGCTATTTTTACTATTTGGAAACGTGCAAAGCCTGTCAGTATGCCAGCTTTATAAAACTGTTGAAGAAAGAGCTCATCTTGCAC
>NW_010242479.1:45208-67350 GCF_000690775.1 Eurypyga helias | reverse complement strand
TCCTGCTGAGGTTAAGTAAGTGGACTCTGAACCCCGCCGATCAAAGGCAGGCACACTTAGCCAACGAGTAACTGTAGATGTTTAGCTCTAGGCCATGTTCAGTGGTTGCCCTCCAATTCTGAGCCCTCTGCTAATAAAAATCCTTTCCCGTTCTCGGAGATTTACCTAGTTTTGGACATTAGGGACAAGGATTTAGGATGGGAAGTGTGGAAGGATGTGTTTGTGGCTTTGCAACTTCAGGCATGTTCTTTGGGGGTTTTATAAGCTATTTAGTGAAACTGAGCTGAAATAAAAAGAAAATACCTCTTAGTTTCCGCATATTAATGTATTATTAGACAAACAAACCCATAGCAGTTGTCAAAGTTATTTTTGTGTGTGTAAAATAGGTATTATTTTACTTTGTGGCTATCTTTTCTTGAAATTAAATTTATTCATTGCCAGCGGTAGACTAAATGAAGAGTTAAAGGAGATAGGGGAAATCCCAGATTTTCTAATCTTTCTATCTAGTATGAGCTAAGCCTCTATTCTGTACTTGTTAGGTTATTTCCATTTGAGCAGTGTAACACAATTAATGATTCAAAACGCGCCCATGGGGTAAACTGATGGACTATTCCCGTTCTTCAGATAGAAATCATGTGGAGAGGGCCAAGGCTGGCTGCATGCGGAGTTCTGTGCAGGTATGTGGAGCTGTGACCTCGCTGCAGGTTTAAATTGTGCAGGATCTGCTGACTTGGATACAGTTTTCAGTTCCCATGTTTCAGAAGAAACTCCATCCTCATGCATCTTGACTGCACCTGGTTTTAAAATATCCCTGTGTTCTCCACGTGAATTTTCTTTCCTGTAGCACACGCTTACTGCAGTGGTTCCAGACCAGTGTGGTGTTTTGAACATGAAGAACATGTTATCTGCATCTCTGCCTGCCTCACCGATTGCTTTCATCGCAGGGCTTTGTTTTGTGTGACGTAATTTGCCCTCGCTTATTTATGTCTGGGGCAGAAATATTTAATCTGTGGTTCAGCGGCAATGGGCTGATAAATAAGGTGAAACTGTGTGATGTTGTTACGGATTTTTCTGGGGTTTAGCTGATTGTAAGCCACTGCAGGAGTGCGTTAATTGCCACTGACTGGAGCACTTTTAAAAACAAATTAAAAAACCCAACAAAACCCACCACCAAAGCAAAACATGGCCCTTACTTTTGTATGCTGGAGTCTTTGCCTTGGAGGTAATTAAAAATGTAACGTTCTTAATGGGATTTCTACACAGCTGTATTTTTTTACCAAGTGCTGCATGTCTGGGTGCAGCTGGTTGGATAGAAACGTAATGAACAAGAGAATTGGCTGGCATTGTACTCAGAGGTTCCTAAATATACGTGAGTGTGTGTATATATTTTTATTTAAGAGCAGATCCTGTGCAGCAGCTCGACTTAAACCAGGTAGCCTAGAGAGCTATTTGAAGTGACCTTGGAAAGGACAGGTAGGGTTGGGTAGGTGCTGGCATGGCTTGTCATGGTAAGTGCATCTTACACTCTTTGATCATATGGATACATAGCCCATGTTGTAATTGCTAGGGGAGGGGGTAGGAGTAGGTGGTTTTGATTGTGGGTTTTTGTTTGTTTGTTTAGGGGTTTTTTTGTTTTGGTTTTAGTTTTTAGGCTACTGTAGCTTGTTTCCATGCCCCTGTGTTCCCCACAAATAAGAAGATGAGCTTGGATGCGGGCCAGAACTGTAATTGCTTACCACTGGGGGTGACTTGCTTTGGTTAAAACTGGCCCCATCTGCGATAACCTTGCAGTTTGTCCTCCTCAGATCATCGTTAACTGTGTACTGGGGATTTGACGTCTCACGGCCAGCAATGAAGTCTTTTATCATTGTTTGAGCACCCTGACTTCACTGAAAGACTAAACTTCATGAAGCAGGCTCATGGGAATGGCAGCACAAATGCCTTGGCAGCCTTGGATTGTACAGTTTACATAGGTTTCCAGTACTGTTTAGGTATTTGCTCCTGTAACATGGTTTTGAAGGAGTCCTGTTTAGAAACAAATTAATTTTATTAAGTTTATGACAGTTTTCGCTGTTGCGTGTCTCCTTCCCCCACAGTCCAAACACAACGTGGTTCACAACTAGCAGCTTTGCCTCTGTGTGTGTTGGTGTCCCTGCTGTGTGGGTGCAAAGAATCTCTGGTTTTCACCCCTCCAGGTAAAGGCTCAGAACTGTTCCATTTTTGTTCTCAAGTCCTGTAATACTGATGCCTGGATCAAGGTGTTCTTTTTTTGCCTTTGCTCACTGCCGTTTTTCAGGGCAGCTACTACTGTCCTTCCAGCTCTGGAATTAACCTCTGTGGAGGCATAGGAATAGAGGTTGTGGGTGTCTGACCTCTTCCTTTGAGTGGACGATGGCAAACGGGTTAGGCAGAATTAGCTGTGTTATTCAGCAGTGCTTCTACCCGGGCAGCGAAGCTGGAAATGTAAAGAAAGTGCGGATCATCAACCTTTACCTTAATGCAATGCATTGCTTATGAAAGCTTTGGCTTGTAGCCTGGGAAACTCAAGCAAAACAAAAAAAGGAATGATTGTGGTGATAGCAGAGAAGGTGTTTGACCAGCAGAGTTTTGGTTGCTTGGCAGGACCGGGAGACTGGCTGATGTTTCTCGGAAAACACAGAGCTCAAGTGCAGCCTTGGAAAAAAACCCCAAAACCAAACCAATAGAAAACTGAAAATATCCCCCAACCAACCAATCCCACCACAGAAACAATAAGCGTTCCACACTGGCCATTTGCAAGCGCGGCGTTGCTTCCTCGGGTGTCTCCTGCTGCAGTCGTAGCTTTTGTTTGCATGGGATCTGTGTGGGATGAGGAGCCCAAGCTGGTGGGAAAGTGATGTTTGGGCAGAGCTGCTCCTTGTCTCTCTTTATGGGCCTGGCCTGTCGGGGAGGTTCTTGAAACTTTGTTTGAAGCAAATGGAAGTTTGTAGGCATTGGCCTTGTGTGCATCACCTGGCAGCTGAGAGTGCGGAATGGGAGTGAAGCTCAGGACTCTTAAACTCACAGCCAGTGAAATCTTAAAACAACACAGCATTCCACCTTTCCTTCATGCTGGTTATTTGTCTCTGTCACTTAAGGTAGTACCTCTTCTCGTAGGGCTTGGGATGCTGCCTCTCTCTAAAAAACGAGTCAAGGTCTAGATGATGGGATCTGAAAAATACGCTTCTTGGTGCTAAAACAGAGACGGGTAGATACAAACCTAAATACTATGTGATGAGCCCTTGATGATGCTACTGTTCATAAATAGGGAACCAAGCAACGTGAGTGTGGAAGTTGACTCTGGAGTTCTCCTCATGTACTCGAGTACTGCGTGTACCATGTTGAGTTATTACATGTTGTTTTCCTTCCATGGCCATCTGTTATCTCTCTTCTGGTCCTTATCTTTAACTCTGCAAATGCTCTTAGAAATTTCTTGAAAATACTGAAGGGGGAAGCTGGCTCTGAGGTAATGTTTTTATTCATGGAGCATTTGTTTTTATTTGCACCACCCTCTTTAATTCATCTTGGTATCTTTATGCATTTTGGGTGCAAGACTAGTGTGATCGAACTTGCTAACTCCAGTAATAAGTAACTTAAGGATGAAGCACTGGAAATTTGAAATTCTATAAGTTTGTCCCTTCCTTGAAGTAAAATATAAATAGTATTAGATGCACCAGCCTTCTCCATATGTTTTAACATCCAGTGTATAAGGAACCTCATAGAAACTTTCCTTTCCCAATCTCAAATTGGAGAAGCCCTGAGAGCGAGTGACTGCTGCACATATTACTTGAGAACCTCCAGGTAGTGGTCACTGCGTCATAATGTTTAATGTGCCGATCAGTGAGATAATACCATGTGTTCAGTGTAATTGTAAGGATCTAATTTGGACTCGGAAGGGCAGTGTGCGTGTCCAGGATGTTCTCCATGTATGATACTAATGCTCCTCAAATGGTGTTTTAATATTCTCATGGCAAAGTCTTCTGATCTAGCAAATAAGGGGGAATAAGAGGAGTATAGGCAACAAGATGCTAACAAAGTTTGACGTTGGGGCTGGGAAAACAAGCAGAATTCATGTTAAAAGCATTCAGTTACACTCTTTGATTTGTGTTTAGGATTAAAAACTGCTATCTTGAAGTGCTGCGAGTCGGTATGGCTGCAGAGCTGCTTTGAGTATTGAGAAGTTTCAGAGCGGGGTAACAGAAGGATTGGGCTGCTTGTGAGGGTGGGAAGGGACGTGCCCCCCTTTTTTTGGTAATTCAAAATCCTTTGGTGTACTTGCTCTCAAAATCAAGGCTATCACAAGCGATAGCTGAACACGATACTGTTTGTTCCGTTTATATAAATTTTGCTTTGAGTCGAGTTCTGGCAGCTTTGCTGAGTGGGAAGCTGATATGTTTGGCCTCTGTAATGGCTGCGTGGGCTGTCATTAGGAGGTGTTTTGCAGAAGCTGCTGTATCTTACCTTCTCACTTCGTTCTAAAGCTTAAACATGCGATCTGCCCTCTCCCAGCTGGTGCTGCGTTTGTGGGTCTGAGATGGTTTCAAAACCTTGGGTTGCCAGGCTCGCACAGCACGTAGCGTGTTTTGCAGGTTGGCTAGGAGCTGCTGTGCTGTCTTTCTGGTTTTTGTAGCCCAAGTGTTTGGGTTAGCAAGGAGGGAGAGCACCTTGCTGTGTAATTATGAACTACTACCTTGCATTGCAAAGCAGGGTTTCCACATTCGGATAAGCCTAAGCACATGACGCTAACCTAGGCTAAGGACTGGATCTTGGTATTGGAAATGGGGAGTTGTGTTAGTAAAGCACAATGTGATGAGCTCAAAAAACATCATGACCATGAGGGAAAGGTAACAGGTCAAACAACACCACGTAGGGGCTGTGCTTGATTGGGAACGGTGAGGAGCTCCTTGCTATGGTGAGTAGCTCATCCTACAGGGTCACACAAAGAAAGGATGCCAACCAATTAGCTGGTACGGAGTTGAACTAAAACTGAAGTTAGAAAGGAAAGTGACCTCTCTTGGTGGCAGTTGGTGCAAGGAGAGCACAACACTGGTCATGCAGGTATGTGGGAGGTGCTTGCCACTGTTGTCAAAGGGCTGTGCCACATGTAAAGAATGGAAACATAGTCCCTACATTCTCCAGAAAAACACTGGAGATTTCCCTCTAAATTATCTGTGTGTGTGTGTAGGAATTTTAACTTGCATAACCATGAAAATCTCTTTAGATTTTAGGCAAACATTTGTTGTGGAGGCCTACAAAACATCAAGGCAGACATTACCAGGAGAGCAGCTAGCAGATAAGCATTGCAAATGCTCAGATACTTATCTGAATCCTTTTGGTTTAGATACTGGGTTTGGGAATCTTGAGAGCGCCGGTTCTCACGATAAGAAGCCCTGTAAGTCCCAGGCTTCCACTCGTCAGGAACAGTACACGTTTAGCCTTTTGTTTAGAGGAATGTGTCCCTGTTCTGAACACAGGTAGTGTTAGATGTGATCTGCATCCAAAACTGGCAGTGAGGGTTTCTGGCTAGAAGTTTTTAGGAGATATGAAATTTGGCATTATAAATTGAATGGTAACTAAATGTTTCTCTTTATGTGCTTGGTTTTCCTGAATGCATTTTAAAGTATATGTACAAAAGATGTTGGAATAGGTATAAAGAGAGATCTGCTTAGTTAGTAGAGTTAATTTTTGGATGTTTTCTTTGTCAGTTATTTGAAGCGCAGTCAGTATTTTTCCAAGGCACTTTTATGAAATGTATCAGAAATATGTAAAATACTTTCCATGCACACCTATGTATTTTTACTCAAGTCATAGTTGGGGCCCCTGAGGTGTAAAGCATTTCCACTCTGCGTGTTTTTCCCAGAGCGTTAAGGTAATTCTTGCACTAAAACATTCAACTTAACAGTAATGTTTTGAGGTTCTGTGGTTGATGAATGAGGACACTGCTTGTAAGGTAACCTTGTTTAAGTGGTGGTAATGGTTTAAAAAAAAAAAAAAAAAAGACCCCCAGTAGATGCTGAACTCTCATGTTGAGATCAAGATAATGGCTTTTTTTTCCCTTCCTTAGAAAATCATAACACTTTGCATTGAAAATCTCTGGAAGTAATAGTACGGAGGTTTTGGGAATCATGAGCAACTGTTGGTAGGGGTTAATCTCAACTTGTATTTTGCTTTGTCTTTGATTCTGCTGGTACCTTGCCTACCTGT
Organism: Eurypyga helias; assembly: GCF_000690775.1. Lineage (NCBI taxonomy): Eukaryota > Metazoa > Chordata > Aves > Eurypygiformes > Eurypygidae > Eurypyga > Eurypyga helias. Next base: position 61,128 of record NW_010242479.1, on the reverse strand, counting down.
AGGCATGAGAGTTTGTGTTCTCAAGTTTCACATCAATAAAATTCAACAAGAATTTCAATAGGTATTTTGTAATGCTCTTGGTTTCTGACATAAGATGTCAGTTTTGGGGGTGCTTTAGTGAAAAGTCTAATGACCCTCCTTCCTACTAAACGTGGTGTTAACTGGGAAAGTGAGTGCTTCTGCCAAGCTTACCAGAAGTCTTATGCGGGATATGTAGGCACAAATCTGGGCCCAAGATGCTGTTTTGGTGAAGGCGGGTTTCAGAGATCGTGGTGGATGGTGCTTCTGCCTCCCGCGTGCTGTGTTGGCAGGAGATGTGACTGAGCTGAGCCAGCGTTCCCTTCCCTGACTCTCCCAGGAAGCCTGAACCAGCACAGCCAGACAGATGGGCTGCTGGGGTTTTTCACTATGCTTAGGGTTTTGTGATGTCCAGATAACCTTCGGAGCCTGGGCAGCACAGGTACGGAAAATTCCGTGTGAAGGCGCTCTTTGTCCTCACGCGTCTGCGGTGCAGCGCGTGCGTTCTTGTGATGAGGTAACGCGCCGTAATTCAGGCCATCGCATATTGTCAAGTCACTTCTGTTTGTGGTGTGTAAAAGGAAGGCAGTGTTGATAAATTCACGGGGCTTTTACATTTTAACAATTGTCTCATTACTAAGCCTGCCAACAGGAACAGAGGGAGCTTTCCAGCATCTACAGGTGGCTAAGAAATGTCCTTTTCTGCCCCTCGTGATCCACGCAAGGCCCTGATCACCCGTGATCCACGCAAGGCCCTGATCACCCATGCCCTCAGTGAACCAGGATGTGGCTGTCCCAGTGATGGTGTGATCACTGTTCTCCCAAAGCCAGCAATGCTCTTCTGGGATGGGGGATTTGCCAAGCCCAGGATGTGGAGCTTATCACGACAGGGATTGTTTGAAGTAGTTTGGAATGAACTTCTAAAGCAATTTTCGACTAAATTGGTTACCTGCAGGGTCTGTTGAGAAACGCCATTCACATCCAACTTCTTGACTCGAGTAATGTGTGTGTGACGTTACAGTATCTGTCATAGATCTGAAAATGCTCCAGGTTCAGCCAGAACCTTCTGTTACCTGAGAAAAGGGAAACGCATGGAATCACTGTAACCCCAACATAAGATCTTACAGACGTGTCTGTACTCAGTTCATGGGGGGTGGTTTACATCTCCCTGCAAATTATCAGTAATGACTGTGAAGTTAAAAATAGACATTATGTGTGGATAGGTGGGGGAAATACTTCCAAGTAAACAAAAGGCACTTTCATGGAGAACTTATTTTTTAATGCCGTAGCAAAGTGTGGTTGAGTATTAGTTTACTTGGTATGCACACCCCAACTTCCAACACATCCTAAGTGTTAATGTTGGGAAGTGGGCAGGTACCGGAGCTGAAGGATCTCCAGGGCCCTGAGGGGTGCAAGGGGGGGCCAGTGCTGCCATGCTGGGGCTGATGGAGGAGAAGCCAGGCAGCCCTGATGCAGGGCAGGGAGTGACACTTGGCCTTTGGATACTCACGTGTGCTCTGTGGCTGTCGTGTGGCTTAAGGAAATTCCCCTTTTGTAGAAAAGGAGAACATTTTCAAATACACTGTCATGTCTGTAAGCATGGTTTCAAAAGCATGATCAGGTAAGGTCTGTGATAAGATGGTTTTGCTCCATTACCTTTTTCCTATTTTCTGTATGGCTTTTTAAGCTTTAACCTATAGAAAAACAAGCAGTGTTTCCATCTCTGGATTTATCTTAAAAGTTTTTTGACCTTTTTTTTAATTCTGTATTTTTTTCTGCAAGTTTAGAAGTAGGCATTTTGCATAAATCTGTCATAAATTTGGTTTAATTGCTGTGGCTAGCACCTGTCTGTTCTTTATGCCTAGTGTGGTGGGTGTTCTGGAGTGTAGTTCAGGTCAGTTTACCTGCTCTGAGGCTTTTACTGCAGTCTTTTTGATGCACTTCCACAAAACCCTAAGAGAACAGCCTGATGTATCGCAAACTTGGCATAACTATCTCTGCTTTTGCAACTGGCTACGCGTACTCTGCTTGCTTCTGTTGTGAAGAGTGGGCTGTTTGGTCTCATAGGTGACCTAAAGCCAATCTATCCAGTTTACACAGCACAATATGCTGTGTTATACATGAGTAGTACACTCCGGTAAACATTTGGCTTTGGGAGATGGCAGTGCTGGGGTGGTACTAGCACGGACTGCTAGTCCTAGTCAGGGTTGATGCGTGTTTCAGGCAGGCAGGGTTGGGTTTTTACTCTGGCTTGGCCTTTCCCCAGCCGGAATACTTCCTGATGCAGCTGACAGACAGATAATTTTTGAATGTGCTTATCTACGAGGTGGGGTAAGCAGGTAAATAAGCTGTTTTGCCTGGAGCTGTGGGACAGCTGGAGCTGGGGTGTGGGTCATCACTAGCTGTGTACCCCTGCAGCCTGGGACAGGATTCCCCCCGTGGCTGGCTACTGGGGGGTGCTGGGGCTCCTTTGATGTTGCTGGGGCGGGTTGTTTTCCAATTCCTGATGTGAAGGAGGAAGGTGAATCTACAGGAATTACAGCTCTCAGGTTTCCCAACCCAAATGGGTGACTCTTTCAAAACACCTTATAGGCAGAAAAGAGCTTTTCATTGTTTTCTTTTAATATCCACGGACCAGCCCTGCCTGGCCTGTAGTGGCTGCCCTTCCCATGGATCTCAGAGCGAGAGGCCTCCCTCGTTCGGGGGCCGGGAGAGTAGCGTGATGGGGCAGACGTGCAGAAGTGGATGCGTGCCAAGGGCTGTCACAGGTCGCCAGCACCCCAAATCAGCCCCACAGCCTCACGTAGGATTCCCCTCCCCCCCGGGGAAATCAGAAATGTTGCTCCATGTGAGGTCTGCGGCAGGGCCCAAGGGGCTTTATAACGAGCTTTTGTTTGTTTGTTTTGCCTTTTTTTTCCCTTTTTAGCAGGAGCCCTCCGACGCTGCTGCTTCCAAGTCCCAGCGGAGGAGTAGGAAGGGAGCAAAGCCTGCGGAGCAGGAGCGAGAGAGGCCCCCAGCCCTGAAAGCCAGCCTTTGTGTCCCCCTCCCCCCGGGCCCTGCCGAGGGCAAAACATTACACAATCTAGCTATTGTTTGCTTGGAGAAGGCTATGGCATCCTATTGCAATTATTTATGAATGAAAATACTTGATGTTTTTGTGGAAGGTGGGTGGGGGAAGCTGAATTTACCTCTCTTCTTCTAATATTTTCTCCTTTTGTTCTTCCTGTCCGGTTGTTCCAAATCTTTTTTCTAAAGGGCAGAGAGTGCCCGTGGCTGTAGCCTGTGCTGCAGTGAAAGCCTTGCTCTTAAAACACACACACACGCACCAGTTCTACGGAGCTTCGTTCGGTGTCAGAAATAAAGATACCCACAAGCTCCTTCTAGGGATTTGGTTCACGTCCTTCGCACTTTTGTCTAGTATGTTTTACAGTGGTAACATTTGGAAATGTTAGATCTTCCTCAATTTTCCCTGGATGAGTAGGCGTAGTGAGAGAAGCAAGGAGCTAGGGAGGATCCAGAATAAGATGATCCTGATGGAGAGGCTCAAAATAAATGGCATAACTTCAACCAGTTTTTCTTAGCTTGGGGCCCTCTCTGCAGGTGACATAAAAGGCGTCAGGAGGGCAGATTGAAAGTAATACTAATAATTAGGAGTTTATTTACACACTTGCAAAAGAACTAAACTAGAAAATATTGGAAGTGATGAGTAAATACACAACCCTTGTAACACCTTTTACTTTGTGGTAGTACTGTGCAAAATAAATCTCAGAACCATATTCCTAAAGGCCATGTGATCCTTCTGGGTTTGTTTGAACTGAACTTGAGAAACGATGTTATAGACGACTGCTGAACTGCTAGAACATGGTTTCCAAAAGAAATCTGCCCAATCTTGATGCTCACCGGTAGTATTTAATCACATGAACAGTGGGAGCTTGCTTCCCCTGTACGTTGGGGAGGTATTTGCTTGTAACTGGTGGATTTGGGTATTTCTGTGCTTGTTTTTGCTCAGTCTGTGGGACCTGTCTTGTGATGCCTTGTCTTGCATGTTCTCGCCTCTGGCATGTGATGGAAGAGCCCTCGTGCAGCGGTGACTCCTCCAGTCCTCCTCTTCGAATCACTTCTAGACTGATACTTCAATTGGCTCGTTGAGGGAGTGTTAGGAAGCCTCATCATGGACTGTGGTGCTTAGTACGGGAGGTTTGGGAACTTCTACAGTCTCATCACCAGAATCAGAGCGAGGGCAACTCATGTGTAAACGTTTTCCCTTTGCCAAAGGAGCTAAAGAAGTGCCATCTCACAGGAAACTAGGACGATTTTTCTGAAAGGTACGCTCAGGTGCTGGATGTTGCTAGGGTTGTTCTTGGGGCACGAATGTGTGTTCTCATGAGTGATGAAAATGCATTGCTTTGTGCAAAATGGGTCACTTGGACTTTCAGAGCATTCTGGAAAGTGTGTGATAAATGAAGAGACTGCTGTGTTTCAGGTCCTGCTTAACGACCGCAGCCTGTTTTGCTGAAGTCAGGAAAAGCTTGCCGAGCCAGAAGGCTCACTGCGGCGCTCTGAGCGTGACCTTATCCCTTGTGATAGTAGCAAAGAGCATATCTGTCTTCGGCAGCTGTCTCGTGTCTGCTGCAGAAGATCAGACAGACCAAACTGTACCTGTGCTGTCCCTGGTGCATGTGGGGTTTACCCTGTTAACCCCCATCAACATGCATTGATGAGAACAGATTCTGCGTTTTCAAGTCATTTCTCACATGGCAGCAGGGAGACTTTAATCGCTGAGATAACAGTTGGTGGAAAATACCCCTATGAAATGCCATATTCCAAACGACACAAGGTAAACAAAAGAAAACCTCGCTTCTGTATTTGCTTCCTTCCACTGGCGTTTTTCCCCCCACCGTGTTACTCTCCAGAAGTTGACGCTAGAACAGTTTCATAGCGTTTTTAGTTCATTTGCACATAAAGGCATTCAGTTTACTTGTGTCTAAGGAGGGCTGAATTACAGTCTTGGTAAAATGTGCTGAGGTGGGAAGCAGTATATATTAAAACTTAAACTTTTTAAAGACAATCTTAAAAGTATTTCTGGGGTTTTGGAGATACTGTTTAAAACACATAGTTTTATTGTCTTGAAATTATTATGCTCTCAATATAGAAGAACTAGTGGCATTATAGCATGTAAAAGTAAGGCTGGTGATGCTCCACATGAGTTTAGGAGGAGGTAAAGTTGCATCAGTTTTGAGTTTATATAGTGACTTAATGGTACTGCCTTTCGTGCATAAAGCTTTTCTCTGGAAGCTCTTCTGCACAGGGTGTGTTCGGACAGCAGTGCAGCCTCTCGGAAAGTTACAGTCCTGTCGGGCGAGATGCTGGCCTGTCTTTATGCCTGGGAATGGCTCAGAGGCTCAGGATTTGTGCAACGGCCATCCTTTCGGGTTGCGCTCTTTCCCCGTGATACGTGGACGGTGTGACTTATGGAAAACACTTCACATGCACGGTGCTGGAAGAGTGCAGAACACGCGTCTTGTAAATACAGGATCTGGTTTTGTGAACGCGAGTGTATTTGCTTAATTGATTTTGTGTAAGTTGTTCGTAAAAGGTTTTTGAATTGCAGGCACTGTCGGTACGTTTTGATACGTGAACAGGAGAGCGCAGTATGCTGCGTCGGAGATGTTACCCTCCGTGTCCTGTTGTGAGCTCGAGCTCTACGTTTTAACCAACATATTTTTGTCCTTACTTGGAACTGATCTTCTGCCCGATTGATCCGTGTTCACGTGCATGTGAATAATTCATATGTACGTGCATTTGCATATATGCCTGCACACATATCCTAGTGTGTGTGTGTGCTAAAAACATACAGTTTAGTGGGTATGCAGAGGCAGCGCAGCCCATTTTACAGTTTGTTTTTCCAAAGCATTGTTGTAGACCAGATATATTTTCCTACGCTTGTATGTGCTATAGAGTAATATTTCTCAAGATGGGGAAGCTATCAAGTTGCTTTTATTCTGTGCTTTTATAAAATCACTTGAGAAATTAACATTCTTGTGTATCGAGTTACAGGCGTCTGAGTTCAGAAGGGGCGAGCGCGTCAGGGGAAGCAGGATGTTGAGCTGGAACAAAGGCATTTCGCATCGCGGAGGGGTAAACAGGAGATGGTCCCGCTTTGTCTTAGGTGCCTTATGGACATGAGCAAAGCGTGGATACCGGGGTGCTCTTGAGCAGCCTTTGGAGGGATTTGTCTCGCTTCCGCACTCGTACGTGTCGTGTGTCCGTGTGTGGATGTTGTTAACTGTTGTTACGTTGCATGTGGTTTCCATTTTCCAGTCTTCAGGTCTTTCTACAACAAATTTCTTAAGAGTTTTGCTTTAACCCTTGCTGCAACCCTGTGACCCCTCGTTGGCCTGCTGGCACTATTGCCTCTCCCCAGCCCGGAAAACCCACTTAAACAGAGAAACCCCAATCTCTCCCTTTGGCTGCTGCTTTGGGCAGGGAAGCCCCAAGGTGGGGAAGGCAGGTTCGGCCCCGATGCGCTGCTCAGAGTGAGCTGCCGCGCTCCTCTCGGCTTGGCGGAGCTGTGTGAGGTCTGGAGGTCCCTGAAAGGGGGAAGCTGAAATGCAAACATGAAGCTGAACAATAAAATGATGTCACTGGCAGCCAATCGGCAGGGGTGATGTTACGTGCCTGGCAGCCCCCGTGCCCACAGCCCCCTCGCACCGGTTGCGAGCTCCTGCTCGCAGGGGGTCAAACCTTTTCAAGTTCATTATTTGAGAGTTAAGTGCACATAAACCACAATTCATCACTCCGGCAGTTCCTGCGACGCAGAAGTTTCCCCAGGCTGTAGGGCTGTGTGGGAGCTCTCGCAGCTCTTAGGAAACACATGACGAGTAAGGAAGCTGATTTTCTCTTTTTCTTTTCTTGCAGCACTTGCTGTTGTGCCCTGTGTGTTCTGGGTAGGATGTCTTGGTGTGCGCATTTTACTTTTGACGCGTATGGTACACCATTCCTTTTCCTTATTTTGTGTGGTATGCTTCATGGATAAACTCTGTATTACCCACATTTTGTCTCCCCCGTGCAGTTAGCAGAAGCTGAATTGAGCATCTTGGTGTTTCAAGCTGGAGGCTCGAAGAGCTGTTTATTATTTCTGAGGGAAATTGAATAGGTTTTCAAACACTAGAGCCGAGGCGCCCTTTCCTGATACTCAAAACAATGACAGTATGTACAGTTTGGGTAGATTTAAGAAAAGAAAAGAAAAATATTACTTTGTGTGAGGACATCATTGGCGCCAGCCAGAGAAGAAAATGTGTGCAGACAGATCTAGAAGAAAAACTTAGGGGGTAGATGGGGTTCCATATTATTATTTCTAGTACTGCTTTGTTTCTGCCATGGGTTGTGGAGGGAAGGTGAGGAGGGAGGAGGAAGGCTATAGGTTTTGTCTGCATTTGTGACCAGAAGTCATGCCAGCGGACACCTGATAGTTTTAGGTTTTCAGGGGTAGATAATTTTCTCCAGTCCTGGTACTGGAACTTCTTTCCTCTTGTAGTCTGCATCGGATTTCACGTGGCACGTACTAGAGATGCTTGACAACCTTTAAGGCTAGCCATGGGACCCAGCTTGGGATTCCTAAAACTATTGCTGGAATGAGAGTTAAGCATGAGGCTTGGGAAACAATACAAAGGTGATGTTCAGAGTGTGCTTTAGATCACTTTTCTGGGGGTGAGAGGGTAGAAAGAGGCGTGTTCTCTTTCTGAGTTGAGAAGTGGCAAGGGGAAAGCCTGTGAACGGTTAATTCCTCCTGACCCCTGGCAAGTGGCTCGAAGTCAGACTCCTGCAGGCAAGAGGCTGAGCGATAGAGCAGCCTTCGTGTCCACTAGTGGCTGTGTAAGCTGTTCAGATTATCACCCAAATTTAAGGGTTTTGTTGTCATCGTGCAATAGAAAAGTCGTTTAATGTTTTGTAATTGTTTTCTTGGAGGAAAAAAAAAAGATGCTTATGTGAGCTTCAGTTAAAGATGCAGCTACTGTAATTCATCTCTGAGGCAGTAGGAACATTTTTTAAATGTTGCAGCATCTTAAGATAGCTGTGTTATTAAGAAACTGCACTGGAGCTGTAAATCAAAAGTCATCTTTGCATTTATTATTTTCTTCATTGCTGGGTGGATGGACAACTCCTGTAGCATTAGGCCAAAAAGAGAGAAGATTTAAGATTTGAGTCCTTTTCATAGTTCTTTCCTTGGAAAGAATCCTGCTGTAATGACAAGGATTGACATCAGAATAAAATGCTTTAGGAAAATAATTAACATTATGCAGTTAAGTTCATCTTGAGTAGTTTGGCAGCATCGATGCTGAGGGTAGGAATGCATTTACATATTTTACAAATATCAGTATGTTCCAAAACAGCTTAAAAAACATAAAGAGACCATGAACTATTCCAGGCTGTTGGTGTGGATGTTTGTATGTAAGTGTGTGCGTGTATGGATATGGAGCATGGTTTTACTATTCGTTTGAAAATGAAATGAGCCACATTTCATGTGAGATGAGCAAGGGAAGATACTCTGACAGGAACTGTTAGCACTGTGTTGTTTACTGTGTTTTCTGGTTCGTGGCAAGCTTAGATCTGTGCTTTAGGGCTTCCGTAGCAAGATGAAACCCAAGTTGATCTGAGCCCGTTTAAACAGAGATGTTGCAGCTTTCTGTACTGGACAGCCACTCTCTACAGGACGTTGTTGAAAAATAGGCACTAAATATTTTTTTCATCTTAATTTATAGGGCATCTCTCATGTGGTTTCCTAGAGGAACGCTTGTTAGTTGAAAGCAAAAACAGCACAGCTCAAGTGTTTCCATTTTTAGTCTGTGTAATTCTGGGAAAGTCTTATATAGCTGAGCTGAAAACTGAAGACTAGACATATTGATCCTTTTGCTACCTGCAACCGTGGCTCAGTCATGCTTGATGAGTTGAAATGGTAGATTTTGTATTGTAACACAAATTGGAGATGTGTGTGGGGCAGTTGGCCAACACAAAGACTGTAAATACGGTTATGTGAAAAAGTGTGACATAAAACTGCACCAGCCACTGTGGCCCAACCACAGTGAGGGAATGCATGGGTATCCTTGCGCCTCCTTCACGGTGTTTGCCATTGCAGACACTCTCCATCAGCAGTAGTTCTGATCAGTTGTGGTAACAAATAATAATCTTACACAGGAAATGGTTTATCTGTAAGGTAAAACTGTTGTAGTGGTAATATGCTGTACTTGTACAGAGCTGTTGAAGTCCCTTAATCCAGTTTTAGGTTCCTGTGTTGGATTTGAGTAGCATGAATTGGAGAGCTTGACAGCTCTCAAGTCCACATTGGGATGCTACATCTGCTTTTTGGTTCGTGTGTTGGGAGTTTCTGAACTATTACTGATGTGTTACGTGTGCTGACTTGTTTGATGGCCTGGTTCTCGTCCACATGTGGTGATTTGTGGAGTAAATGTTTCCCACTGTAGCATCAAGGTTAGAGGATGCTGTGATTACCCAGTTGGTAGGTGGAGATAGCTCCATTTTTGCCAGATGGCTTGGACATCCTTCCCTCCTCAGCTTGTGCAGTGCACCTCGAGCAGTCCCTTCTTTGACAGTAAGGATGCTTCGGTAGAAGAATGGGGTGGTGGTGAGATTTTTCTCCTCTTAAAACATGGACTGGCATTGTTTAAGAGGCCAGATAAAGGAGCTGGGGGTCTGACTGTAGGCAGTTACTTAGAAAATGTTGGCTGATGCTACCGTAGGAGTTGGAAATCCTACAGCTTCTCTTTCCATCAGAGACTCCTAGCATATTGCATGAGGTTTAATTTTATATGTCAGTAATTTGACCAAAGCTGTATTCTGTGGTTGGGCTTCTCTTTTGAGTAAGCTGATATTAAGTTTAAATTGATAGACAGTTACCAGAAGGACTTGGATATATTTGTGCTTTTGATTCTCTCCTTCCCCTTTCCCACTTCTCCGTTGCTGGCAGCTGAGCCGACAGCTCTGCAGATGTTTCCAGAAGTGGCACAGCTGACCAGTCCCCAAGCGCTTGGTGTCCTAGCCCAGTGCTGCAGAATCGCTCGGCTGCTCTCACTCAACTTTCCCTTTCCTCAGGGCATAAATGCTCTGTAGGAAGCCTTGTGGTCTCCAGTTAAGTTCCGATTCCTTCAAAACAGCTGGGAAGAGCAGTGAGCAAGATAAGACACTGGACATGTGGCTTATATGGCCTGGGGTTCAAGCCTGTACTTGATGCTTACTTGAAAGGTGCCTGAGCGTGCTGCTTGTGGCTGCCCGACACCCTTGCTGATGGCTTTTTTTGAATGGCCTTCTGTGAGATGCAGACTGTTGGCTCCCTCTCTGCCTTTCCTGTCCCCCGGAAGTACTTTGATTGTTTTGCTGCTATGCAAATAAATAATTAGTGCATATCCTTCAACACAGAGGACAAGCAGGCAGTTTCTTTTGAAAGTGCGTACTCTGTTTTAGCCTGCATTTCATGCTGGTGTTGCACTTGGAGATGCTTGCCTGCAGAGGGACGATGACCGCTTTAATTCAGCTTGTTTCTCTTGTAAGTAGACTCTGAAGAATATTGGAGTTCATTTTGTCCCAGGAGAGCATCGGCCTAGTGACTCCAGGCTGTTTTGGAACATTTTGTGGCCTTTAAATCTTGTAACGTGTACAGATTAAGAGGCTGAAAGAGGGTGGCTGTATTGGCATTAGTCTGTTGGAAATTTCTTCCTGGGTATGATCATGCTGGAGGCCAAAACCATTTCAAAAAACCAAGAAATGACATCAGGCCACTCATGATGATAGTATGGCTCAGTGTTGATACTCTGTTTTCACCTTTTTTTTTTTGGGTGGAAAAATTGGTGTTTGTTATTTTAATATAAGCTCTTGGCAGTTCTACAGTATTGAGACTTTTGGCCATCTTATTTCGGACTGTACCTTCAGGAGATGAGAGTCACAGCTGATCCCCTGCATCCAAATAAGTCTTTTGAAGTACTGAGACTAATAAAATTCTTAGAAAACTATTGAACTAGAATTAAAAAAATAACAGCTTTTAAATGAACTAGAAAAGAAAGTGACTGACCTGTACTCAGGACTTCAGTGCATTTCTACATGTGCCTTCATCAGGAGTGTGATCTGCCCTTGAATGATCGGTTCTTACTCCAGGACATGATTTCTGGATATTTTTTTTTTTTTTTCCTGGCACTAGAGGCTGTTGAGTGTGGTGTGAAATCTGTTTTTAAGAGCTCAGATGTGAGTGTAAAATCTTGTGGCCAGTTTTGGACTGGTGAGATTTTTGTTTTGTAGAACTGTCTTGTACAGTGCTTAGCAGCCCCGCACTGGACGCAGTGGGGTGTCAGGAGGGTTTCTTTGAATTAAAGGGATAAATTGTAAAGGCTGGCTTCCACTTAGAGGTACTCACCATGTACAAGTTCACCTTTTTTCTTATGCAAATCTACCATGAAAATTTGAAATCTGTGATTGTTCATGTGGGCAGGAGTGTCTTCTCTTTTTATTTAGAAACAATAAGTTTAGATTTCTCTGAAAAGTTGCATGTTACATCTTAGCTTAGACGGAATCTTTTAGATCACATTATGAACTGTTGAGGGAAATGAGTTATTAATGGGAACCCAAAAAGCTAACACCGAAATAGTGAAAATTGGAGGCAAAATGTCTCTCTGAAGAGAAAATACAGTGTCTAAAGGTAGAAAAACAATTTTTTTAAAGAAGGCACTATTTCAAAGGCTGAGGTTTTTTGAAAACAATTTGGTGCCAAAAGCTTAACCTGTTTTTCATAAACATGGTTGCTGGTTGGAGCCAAAACAAACATTTAAGGTCCTTAAATGAACCGAAGTGAGGAATCGTAGCTACCCTTGCAGACTGCTAAAAATTGTGAGTGCAGCTACATGTGAGTCAGAAAGGAAGGTCAGGAGCAGGGACGGGGGTGGTGTGCAGGGTTCCCTGCACACCTCTCCCTGCCGCTTGCCTTGGAGGTGTGCGAGAAGGATGCTTTAGCAGTGAGAATTCGAGGTGATCCATGTTGTAGCCTAGAGACCAAGGTGGCTGTAACTTGGCAGAAGTGGAAGGCAGGCCAGTATAGACTGGTGCATGTGAGCCAAACGTATTACTGTGACGGGTATTTGTAATCACTCTCTTTACTCTCACTCCCTTTTGCCTTGTGCAGCACCCCCTGCCAAAGACTTCATTTACTCACGTGCAGTACACGTGTCTCAGGTCAGTGTCCCGGCCTCTGTCCGGCTGGATCGAGACCCGTTAAGCTCTGTTGGTAAACATCCCTGCTTTCAGTGACCTTTGGAGTCAAACAGCCCATTGAGGGATGCCTCCGAGATGCTCAGGACTACCTGGAAACTTTGGTGTATGAAGGATTATTAGTAAAGGCAGGGAGGAGCTCCCTGTGTCATCTGGGCACTCAGGGGCTGCAAGATATAATCAGAATATATTACTCTTCAGCAGTTTTAGACACAGCCCTCCCATACCACCTTCCAGAATGTTCATGATACTGGACAGATGAGGATGTGGTTTGCTTGTGTCTCTTCTCCCTCTTGTGAGAGCCAAGCTGAGACTTCACAAGGTTTGTCGTAAATCATGTTTCTCTGCTCTAGCTTGACTTGTTTTTCTGTTTCCACATGCTCCATGATCTTAGGGTGGCTATGTTAGATGGTAAAAGATTGAAGCTTTAGTTAAAGATGTCCCCTCTGCTGAAGGCATGGCCCACCCGTGGTTTACAGTCAGGTTTTTTGGGACTTCCACAAGTGACCCAAGATGGTTTCCATGCGGAGATTTATTTGTGGAGCACTGGGAAGACTCAGGGCTCTGAGGGAATCTTGGGCAAGTCCCTCTGTGTTGGTGCTGCAATTTCCTTGTTGCCTCCGTAAGGATCTCCAGGAAAAGTCCCCATGCTTTGCTTGATGAGGGGATTGCAGATGTCAGTGGAGAAATTCACTGGATGATCTTAAAATAGCCTCAGCTAGCTGAAAGGCTTGAACAGTGTCCTCAGAGATACCGCAGCTAACCATTGTAGCAATTGCATTTAATCTGCTTTTTGTACAGTTCTGTTAGGGAACTAGTTCCCATCTATTCCAGAAAGGGATGAATTATAAGCAAAATCCTTTTCTCATGGACAGATATCCTGGGTTTGAGACACTAGTCGCAGCATTTCACTTAGCTGCGTGCTGCTTGGTAGTCACAAGTATGGGAAGGACAGAGAGAGGTGAGGATTATTCACAAGCATAAAATGAAACGGGGTTTGAAGTTGATTTAAATTTACCTACATAAACAAACCGCTGGTGGCAGGGCTTCTTTCTACTGTGTCTGCGAGAGAAGTGTCAGACTGCACGTTATTTATGAGCTGTTGCAGATATTGGACTTGTGCGTGACATCTTCACCTCATAAATGCCTTGCTGGAGAGAGAAGAATAGCTGGCGCGTTTCACTTCCCAATCCTCCAGCTCCCACAGACGCACCCTGGTTATCGGGCTTGACTGTGGCAGCCTCCGGCAGGCCGGAGGTCTTTGCCGGGCGAACTTGCAGGAAGTTCTCTGAGACAGATCAGCTGGATGTGTGCTCAGTTAACTATAAACAAAATATTTGTCTTTAAACATAAACCAAAGAGGAAATGAAGCAAGGAAATGTTGGTAATCTTCCTTAAGGGGTGTAACAATGTCAGTGTTGATTCTTTCCAAAAAACCACAATCTCTGCCTGCTAAAATGTTTTTCTGGTGGATGCAGAGTTTTCTTGAATAACACAGAATTCCTATACAGCCATTATACCTGCTGGTCGTTGGTACAGCATGGCTTTGCCTTTTTAAAATGGGCCCTTTTCTCAAAATTCAGGACTTAAATCACAGCTTCAGGATCTGTTGCTGGAGAAATTGCTTGAAGAGAGCAGGTAAAGCATGCTTGGAAAGGGACATCCCTCTGACACGGTGAGGCTTGGGTAGTTTTGTGATACTTCATGGAGAACAACTGTACCTTCTGCTTCCCTGCTCCCCTCTTTAATTGCCAAAACCTCCTGACTTGAACTGTTTTGGGTGGTGACGGGCAGTTGGGAAGCCATGCCCTTTGTCTATCATCTCTGCATGCCAGAGCTGCTTGTATCGACCAGTGATAGCTTTTCTCTTCCCTTAGTTTGTATCTTACCAGCATGTTATCTATTATAAAGAAGCAGCTGTGATTTCCCTTAGAACCACCCATGGTCTGTTTGAGTTTTTGGCATTGAGCACAGTTTGCTGGAGAGCCTGTGCAGGACCTGGGATGCTGTGCATGATGTTAAACAGGATTTGTGCAGAGCTGCCGCTGCCTGGCTCCTGCTCTGCAGCAAGTGTGTCCTGAGCAAGACTGGCTCCCTGAGCAGTGTGTCCTGAGCAGCTCCCAGGTGGCTTCTGGAGGTTCCCTCACATGGAGGTGGACGTGTTCCTGGTGAGCTGCACGTTTCTATTAAAACTTCGACTTTGAATTTAGTTGTTAGAACATTTGTAGCATTCAGTTTTTCTGTGTGTATTTTCTTACTGAAAATCAACAAGATTTTCTTACTGAAATCAATAAGAAATCAAACCTGCTTTTGTAAATGTTCCCAGTTGCAAGAGCCAAACGACAGAACCTTTTTAAAATAGTTGTAGTGAGGATAAATCAGATGTCAGAACTACTGAGAGCAGTGATTTAGTAAGTACTTAAACCTAAAGGAAAATAAACCTTGATTAGTAGAGACAAATCTCAAATACTTAAAGGCACTTGGAAAGAGCCTATAGCTGGTTGTTGCATGAGGAAATACTGCGCAGGCAGAAGCTGATATTAATATGAATTTCACATTGGGGAAGGTTCCGCAGTTACTGCGAAGTCACAAAATGCCCCGTTTCCTTCTCTCGTAACCCCACAACCAACGCTGGTGGTTGGGCTGGTTGTGGTGGTAGAGCCCTGCGATGAACAGACTGATACTTGTTAGAGCACAAGGAAATTCTTGAAATCCCTGAGAACTTCTTCGGAAAGCAGTTTAACTGTTATCGCTTTTTTCCTGAAATAAGTGTTGGGCTCTTTCGCAGATGGAACAAATGACGAGCCTGATGCTGGACTGAGAGCCACGGCTGTAGTAGGTGGGGATTTTTTCCCTCTCTTCAAAGGAGAGCCTTCTCTTCCTTTTTGGCTTTTGGCACATGTCACCAAAATATTTTCTGTGCAGTAACACGTATTCTTTCATCTTGAAAGTGGGAAATAAAACGTATTTGTTGCTATATGCAAATACCTTTTTCCCACCAAAAAAAAAAAGTTTGTTTTGTAAATCCACCCTGGTTTTCTCCTCGTAGTGCATATTCCTGAGAGAAGGCGCGTGCCCTTTCAGGTTATCGTGGTGCCGAAATGAAGGGGGCTCACAGATCTCCCCCTGATGGTGGTAAGAATAGGTGAGGCTGCTTAAAGAAAATATCCCAGTGTAGTGGTTAAAATGACCTTCTTAGGAAATGCCATTCATGCCAGAGCACATAACCTTCCTCCCCATCTCTTCCCCTGCATAGGAGGGGCTGTGGGATACAAACGAGCCTGGGAAAGGGAACGCAAATTCTTCTTTACAAAGGAAGCTCAGAATCCCATAGTGTATGCATGGGTCTTTCTGTCTTCCCCCTTAAAAATGTTTTTCTTTGCCCTGTAATCAGAGTATTTTTTCCTTATTAATTTTACTTTGGGTGGGGAGAAAAGGGAAGGATCTATTGTTTGGATGGAAGTCGCTGCCGGGGATGACAATTGGGCTATTGTTGGGCTGTAATTCTAGTCTGGGGCTCCAATGGGAGGTGAAAAGGAGGAAGAGGAAAATGAACAAACCCAAGTATTAACTCTGTAATAACGTCCTGTTGTTTACCTGAACGAGGGTAGCCAGAGGTTTAGTTTGGGGTT
>NW_010242479.1:44809-45124 GCF_000690775.1 Eurypyga helias | reverse complement strand
TAACTTTTTTTTTTTTTTTTTTTTTAATTTTTTATTTTTCCTCCAGCTGAGGACATGCAGTTATTTTTCTAGAGCCAAAATCAAAACTGTTGGTTGAAGGCAGAAACAGGCCTCAGGAAATGCTGTTTCTTCTGGCAGCAAGAGACAAAGATCCTTGTTCTTTAGACCAGCTTTTGCATAATTCAGAACAATAATTTTTTTCAAAATGTCTGATAAAGAACAAGTACTCATTATCATAATGTGTTAACAGAGCTATAATTAAGATTGTTCTTGTCACTTTTTTAATATACCATTCTCCTCTGGGAGATCTTAATT
>NW_010242479.1:24162-44759 GCF_000690775.1 Eurypyga helias | reverse complement strand
CCAAGCATTGTAAAAAGTGCTGTTTGCTTTTCTGGAGTCCTGCAGGAAAAGGGGAGAGAGAAATTGAGAAAGGAGTGTAAGGTTCCTGTGGGTGAACTCAGGTGTTGCTCAGGCTCCATCCAGAAGAGGAAGCGACCACTTGACTACTAGTTGCTTTAAACTTTAAAAACTTTCTCCCCCCCCCCCCCACGCATCCCTCCTGAGGGCACACTGGCAAGGCGTTTACACCACCGAACTGGTATAAATGCTTCTGCTTTGAAAGGGACAGCTTCCTTTGAGGTTAAATAACCTCTTTTATTATTGTGGCGACAATTAAACTGTTCATTTTTCTTCTGTATTTGTTTTTTATTACACAGCATTGGTCCCAAATGCTGGCTGCTTCTAAATGCTGATGTTCCCCTGGTGCTTTGAGTCTCTTGATGGAGAAGTCACGTGTACTCCATGAAGATGTTAATGTTCAGTTTTCATTTAAACTGTGACTTCATTCTCAGTGAGACATCGCATTTTAATGCTTTTTTCACCTGCAGCCCTGGTAGGTGACAGTGCTGGGAGGGAGCTGGAGGTGCCTGGGACTTGCTCACCTTCAACTTGGCGGCTGGTTGCCTGCCAGAAACAGGGAAGGTTCTTGTTGATGATCTTAATTTTTATGAGCGTTGGAGATTTAAAATGCTTACTACTCCTTTTTGCTTGTGGAGTCTTTGTATTTACAGCAAATCTTGTTTTAAGTTTACTGTTTCCTGGAGGAAAGTATCTGGCTGTTGTAAAGTGTGCTCTGTCAACAGCGCTGCATCCTCGTACCAACAGAAGAGGAAGGATCTGGTGGTGTTACCCAGAACTAGGGAGAGCTGACAGAGAAGAAATTCCCAGGAACAGGGCTTTCTGATTATACATTAATCAAAAAACAATTTGTGAGTCCATGTAAGTGGTATTAGATAATTCTCCTTTTATCCACGGTAAATAAAATCATTGTTCAAACATGAACAAACAATAATCTTGGCTTGGCTTGTGTTTAAAAGTAGATCGGGAGAGAAAATCATAATTAACATTGCAGATTTCATAATTGAATGTGTTCTTATTTCATGGGAATATTGAGTTTAACTGTAGCAGGAGAAAAAACATAATGTTTTGCCAAAGAGCACAGAAATAAGATTTGAGAGATTCAGTAGGAAAAAAACATCTTGTTTTATGAGTAAGGAGGAGACTCCTGAGTAGGTGAAGTGTAACCTTGAGGAGGATGGTCAGTTTGGACAGCCCACAGGATTTTGGGGTCTGAATACTGTGTTTCACTTCAAAGGTGAACTGAACACCCACCCCAAAGCTCTAAGAAACAAATAGAAATTAATTTCAAGTACATCTGCTGGCATGGGGGTAGCTGAGCAGACCATTTTCTGTTTGAATTACCTGGCCAGTTTTGCCAGTGGATGCTCATTATGGAAGTTCTGAGCCTGGAATCACCACACCATCAAACGCAATCCCTTGCTGTTTGGGAGTAACGTGCCGAGCGGCGCGGTACAGAACCGTGAGCTTGGGAGAAGAGCCAGCATGGAGCGGTTGTTGGAGGGTTGGGCGGAGAGAGCAGCCATAGCTGGTGTTGGTGCCAATGCTCAGAGCAGAGAGGAGTGTAAGTGGTTACGGAGCAGCTGGCTTACAAGACTATTGATTAATATAAATACATTACTTTTATTTGAAACGAGCCGTGCAACAGCTTTAGGGCCTTCCATGCTCTGGACGTTGCCTTACAGCTTGCCTGTGAGCTCTGGGGAGCCGAGCTGACTCTGGTGTAGTGCTGTGAACGTACGTGACTTGAAGATAAGACCTGTCAGAAGACCTCGGTCCTCTCAGACTTATTTTTACTCACAGCTGGCACAGGAAAAAAACCAACCCACAAACTGGACTGGAGTCTAGTATGCTTTTTTCTTGGTCTGAAAAAGGGTGTTTTGGAAAGGTTATAAGAAGCAAGGTTCATTTCTGCTTTTAATTACTTTACACTAACAGTATCTCTGGGTGGTGGAAGGGAAGTGCAGCTACAGTCCAGTTATTCTGAAGAATTAAATGTGGGTTTAAGCACTTTATTTGCAGTTAGACAGTAATTCTGATTTTTAATGCTGTTGCTTTTTGTCAGGCTGAAGTACTGCAGGGAAGTCTGTTTTCATGCACGTGTGAAGAGTTCTGGATCATTGTTGTACTTCTCTGAACCTTTTCCAGTTTTATTCCATCCTTTTTGAGCTGAAGGGATCAGAGCTGGACTTGAGAAGTGAGCAACCTTCACATTTACAGTGTTAGAATGGAATAAAGGGATTCCGCTGTTTCACACACGGGTGTTTAGTGGTGTGCAGAGTCGTCACCTGGGTGGATTTTGGTGAGGTCTCCCCTCTGGGTCCAAAAGGGAGGGTGGAACTGTGGTAAGAGTAAGGAGAGGCGTTCTGCTGGGCTTGGGCTTTGTGGCCTCTGGTATGTGATAAAAGATGCTGGACCGTTCGTTGTGCACCAACGATGCAGCAGTAGAGGGGAAAAACTTTTTGGCCAGCTTTGACTTGTTCTGCTTGTTAGTTTTGTTTGCACCCAAAGTGCAGGGAAGAGGATTGAATTAAGCTTTAGCATCCTCTGTTATTGGGCCAAATGCCGCTACTTCTGCTGCCAATAAAGCCTACAGAAGCTGTGTAGGCATGAGGAGTGTGGGAGTTTCAGAATACACAGCATCTTCTAATTGACACGGGATTTGTAAAGTGCAGCTTGTATAACTGGTGATACCTAATCTCTCTTGTCCCTTCCAAGAGGCACGTTGATGATCCATATGCTTGATGGAGGTGTTTCTTTGTTTAAGGGAGATAGGAATTTTCATAGTTCATCAGCGATGTCTTGCCTCTAATTTGCCTGCAGGCTTCCAAATGTAAGCCATAAATTCACAGCGCACTCTTGCTAGATGGAGGTTTAATCTTTTCACTTAAAAAAAAGAAAAAGGCAAACAAGTTTTCCTCTTGCAAAAGGAGACTTTATCTGTATCCCCCCGCTTCCCCGTCCTTTTGAAGGAGGGAAGGGCGGAGGTATGGGGCTGAGGGAGGGGACCGCAGTGGTGGTGTGAGATCCATAACTGCATCCAGACTGCCGCATGAAGTTGGGTGCTGCGTGTTGCTACTCTCCTCGCAACGAGGTGGATGCACGAAGTATGGCTTTGCAGGTCTCGTGTTACTCGACACGGTGTCATTCCTCCCAAGTGACTTGGCATGTCTGACCCTGCCTGATCCCTAGAAATTGCCTTGCCACTTTCCCAAGCTGCTTTGTGGAAGAACCTGTTTGGACAGTGTTTACAATAGCTTGGCCCTGAGTGGGTGGAAGGCCCAGGCTCACGCAGGCAGCGCTGCGTGGGGGCTCAGAAGTGTCTCTAGGGAGCAGGTGACGTATGAACCATAGAAACGTTTAAGTTGGAAAAGGCCTCTAAGATCCTAGAGTCCAACTGTAAACCAAAAATACTGCCAAGTCCACCAGAAGTCAGCTTGAAGTAGCTGCAAGAGTAAATATTGAGTGCCTGTGTATGTCCAGGAGAGCAAAGGAAACTGGGAGAGGAAGGGAGGATGATTTATAAATATTATAAATGTTGTATTGGCAAGATCCTGAAGTAACTTCCTACCTTTAAGCACAAATAATGCCCAGAGATTTTATGTAGGTTCTTCATAGCCTTAAAGTCCATCAGGGTTTTTCTTGTCTTCACTATACCAGGAATTTAATGGGCAAGACTTTTAAGTACTGGGTTGATTTCAGTTCCTGCTCACTTCACAGCTGCTTTACAGCAGGTTTTTTTGGTCCTCCTTGTAAGCCCTTCTGTTTTGAATCTCAGCACCCCAACAATCCCCGTGTCTCACTATCTTCTACAGCATATTCCAACAAAAGAACTGGTAGTGAGGAGCTGCGCACAGATCCGAGAACACCTTTTTCTCCCTCCTTGCACCCTCACTCTCTTAATGTTTTTTTTAAATAGGCAGATTTTGAGTGTTAAGAAAGGATTCAGTCTGGTTATTCTGTTTTGAGAAGATGGAAACAAAATGTCAATGACGTTTCATTTAAATCTGTGTTTAATTTTGTGTTTCTTGACGTGCGTTATGTAGGCAGTGGTGGTCGTGATGTCTGCGTACAGCTTTGTAGAAATTAAGACTTGCTGTGTTCTTATAGAGCGCTTGAGGAATAAATCGAGAGCAAATCCATGCTCCCTTACGGTACGCCGTTGCCATTGACTTCAGAGCAGCTAGGCTTTTTGCTTTGTGTAGCCATGCAGTGATATAAAGGACAACTTTTTTCCTGGTGATCTGATTTGTAGATTTATTTTTTCAACGCTGCAGACTGCTGCTGGTGGGATTTTTTTCCTCTTTTAACGTTTCCTACAATACATATTGCTTTGAAAACATGATACGGAGACCATCGGGTCTAAAATACTCTACATGTTTTCAAAGCTCAAGCTGGTTACAGCACCAACACACACGACTTTGTGCTTCCCAAAAATAGTCACCTGAAGTGAAACACAGAGGATGAAATTGAGCCGCCGGGTTTCGGGCTGTCTCCCCACATGGACTGCGCTCGCATTCCTTCGGCCAGGGGCCTGGGCCTCTTTTCAAAGCAACCTTTCAGGCTCATGGAGCTGCATTGTGTAAACATCTTCAGCAATAATTTATTCTCTTGAAAGAGGCCAAACTAATCCTCCCATCCTGGTTAGAGCTGCCTTAGATGTTAGTCTGAGCAGCACGTTTTCTGTCTTGCAGCAAGCGTGACATCACAGGAATATAACAACATAGTGTGGTCGAATACCAATTTAAACAAATTTTAAAATCCTCCCCCGTGGGGCAGCTGCATTGGGAATGTTCTTCCTTCATCTGTATTTTATCAAGCTAAACAAGACGACTTGGTTTTGCTGGAATGTTTTTGTATGTATAGGAAAAAACCTACTTCTGATTTCAGTGCGTTGATACTCCCAACTTTGTTTTTTGCCTTCGGGGGGGGGGGTAAAAAGCAAATGCCGCTTGTGGGAGGGGGAGAAAGATCTTCATAATTATCTACCTGCACAGAAAATAAGTGATTTTTTTTTTATTCAGCACGTTCATGAACTTCCTTTGTTGTAAACAAATTGTTGAAGCCCTTCTGGAGAAACATGTGACTCTGATTTGTAATTTTTTTTTTCCTCTTATAGGAGCAGCATTCTTATTAACTTTGGCCTTATAATCTTTTAGCACAGCCGCAGCAGCTCCCTGTTGTTTTTCTCCTGTAATAACACTCGCCCGAGCAAGGACATGGCATCTTTGGGGTTTACCTCTGTCTCCAGCCCCTGGGAGGTTGTTTACTACTTTCTGCCTGGAATAACAGGCCTGTCCCAGGGATCCTCCCTGGGGAGCAGGATTATTGGCTTCTGCGAAAATACCGCCTCGGTGCCGGGCCTGGCTGCAGGGCTGGCGGCAGTGGGATGCTGCCCACGGGGGTGTTGTCCGTGGGGGTGGCGAGATGCTGGCCATGGGTATGGTGCCTGTGGGGCAGCAGGATGCTGCTGGGCAGAGGGACAAGCAGAGCCCCTGGCACTGCGAGTTCAGCCCACATCTTCTGTCGTCGGGGAAGAAAAGACCCTTTTCACGAGTGAGGTGTGTTTGAGCCTATATTTGGATGCTGCGCCTCTTCTAAATTTGGTTTCTCCCCATTAATACAGGAGCTGTTTTAATCACCCTGCAGGGAAAAACATGGGGTTGCTGCAGGGTGGGTTATTCTGGGGTTTTTTTTCCATCTTTTATGAAAGGCCAAGGTCTGTATTGGAGGACTGGAGGCGAGGGAAGGTGGAGGAATGGGTGGAGGGTCTGCTCTTCTGAGCTTCTTTGTGTGCCGGGGCCCCGTGTTCCCGCTTCACCTCCCGGCTGGCGGATTGGTGCAGCCCCGTAGGGAACCGCTGGGGCTGCCATGGCTGCGCAGGCATGCAGGACGCTGTGTTGTGCGAGGGGGATCAGCATGTTGTTGTTTACATCTCACTTTCCCTGGGCTAAGGCACCCTCTGGGTTTTTTGCCAGGGAAGCGGTTGTCCCCGGATTGGGTGAGGAGAAGGACGCATGGCAGTGCTGTGTTAATATAAGTGGTTTTAGGCCTTTCACCGTGACCTGAATTGGGTTTCCCCTTTGCAGCAGCAGGATGTGCTTGTAGTGGGGGTGATGGAGGAATAGTGGACTGGAATTATTTTTGTCGGGGCTGCTGGGAATGCGTGGAGTGGAGCCCTGCATGGGAGCAGGCATCCCTGGCCTCCCAGGCTCCTTCGGAGTTGCTGCTTGCTCCGTGCTGCTCACAGGCCTTTGCTGGGCTCGTCACATGCTTAGACATCTTGCCTTGTGAGCCAGAGGTATTTATAATGAGCTCCCTTTTGTGACAAGGGTGCGGATGGCAGTGGGCGGGATTTGACCGCTGCCGTATCCATCAGGGAGGCCGAAGGGCTTGGTGGTTTCAGCTGCCGGCACTGTCCCAGTGACCCGAGCTGCTGCGCCTGTCCAGCTTCCATGTGGTGACCGGCCGAGACCTTTGCGTCTGTGCCATCGATGCTCTGCGCTAATCACTTCCAGTTGGAGCAGCAGAGGGAGCGTGGCTGGATCCGTTAGGTACCTCTGCACAGGTCCTGGTGGAAACAAAATTTCGGAGAAGATCCTGGTAAATACGAACAACTGCAAAAGAGATTTAGGCCAAGAAAAAAAAGAGACGTGTAAAAATACAAGTCCACTGGGGTATTGCAGTAAAAGCATAAAGGACTTTGGGTACTGAGCTTAAAAATCCAGACACCCTAAGGAAATACAACAAAATTGAATTAGTTGCAGGAATTAATTCATTTTTGCTAAGTCCTGTTATTAATCATTTAAATTATCTGAGATGGAAATTACAATTAACATAGTTATTTTTTTGCTGTATTTCAGGGTACTCTCCCCTCCAGTACTTTGACCCAGTTCCACTCTCTCGTTTTGAACACTTTCTTGTTACTAGCTTTGTCAGGTTTTCTAAATATTTTACTGTCTGCTCTATTCCAGGGTCAGTTGGGACAAGCATTATCTATGGCTAGAGGAAAAACTGTGTTGGAAACCAGTACTAGTGAAGTTCCTTAATAGAACAGATGTGTCTGACCCGAAATAAGACTTGTATGTTCCAAAAATTACTTCCCCCACACCCTCCCCTTCTCCAACAGCATCTGATAAAAGATTTCTGTACTGTAAAAATCCCTTGCTTACATCCTTGGAGCATTCCCGTTACGAAACCCTACGGCTAGCCCCCTTTCTGCCTATATGTGTTGAAATAAGGGGGTGTTTTTCTGTTTTACACTTCAAGTAGTCTTCTATAGTGAAGATAAATTTTATAACTAGGATTTGTTTTTCAAAAAACTTGCCTTTGGTGAAACTTCTGTGCAGTTTCTGCTGGCATTATTTGTTGGATGTGCATTTCATCGTGTTGCCTAAATGATGCACGTGCTCCAGGGGAAGCGGCAGATTCTGGAGGCGATAAGTGTATGGAGAAATCTTGTTGTGTTGTGATAGCACTCATTCCTAGCCCAGATGTACTTAACTAACTTTTTGAATTAAATGCAAGTCACGGGTAGTGCAGGGTGGTGGCTTAGCAGTGGCTGTTGAAATGTGTGTTTCTGCGAGAAGTGAAACGTGCCGCTTTGGGCAGCAGTCAGAGTCTGAAGAGTTACTCCACATATTTATTGATGAGCAAAGCTTGACAGGTCTTTAGGTAGAAGCTGAAGAATTATGTTAGTGTTTATCCCTTTGACTTATGCTCTAATGTGTTTTTTAGCAGCTCTCTTCAAATGTGCGGAGTACTGTGGAGCTGATAAAATCACTTGTAAGGAATTAGGCTCATCCTCTAGAAAGTTAAGAGCTATATGGCTAGGATAGCAATTAATATTTCTACATAGTGGGTTTTGCAAGAAGTGTTAAATCTCCCGACTTTTTTTTTCCTTTTCTCCCCAGAAACCCTCTGTTCTGAGTAAAAATTGCAGGTGTGTCATGTCTTCTTTTACAGGCAAAAAAATGGTTTCCACGTACTGTGGTGGTGCCTGTGTCTGAAGTATCACCTTTTTGCATTGACTGTGGAGAGACAAAGAGTTTGTCTATGATCGTACTTCTGGCTTTCAAAAAAACTGTAAAAATGCTTTAGAAAATAATTCCCACTCCATTTTCATTCCTCTGTGCTGTGCGAGGACAGACAGAGCATTTCTAACCCTGCTGATCATCCTTATCGCTGTGGTTTCCAAACCAAGCTTTTTTTACTTTTGTCAAGTCATGATTTAAGTAGTGAGTTAAAAAAAACCAACCAACCAACAACAACAACAAAAACTTAAAAAATGTTTTCTGCCTTGTGTTACTGAATTTCTGCCAGTTTAATAAGATACTTTTCCTTTGGACTTGTCCTGGTTACATGAAACTTGGATAAATGAAACACTTAGAGACATGCTTTTTCTTAGTTAGTCGATGTCCTATCTTGTGGGCCAGCACGGTTTCCATGGCTTTTCAAAAATGCAATAGGTAGCTCTTAACAAGGTTTTAAATAGGAAGTGTATGCTATTAACCAGTCTCCTTTCTGTGATAATTTCCCCTGAAGGCTCCCTGCTGTAAACCAGAGCAGAGCGCCGGTCGAAGCTGTCCGTGCGGCCTGTGCCCCTGCCCCTCGGCTGCGCTTGGTACCTGCCTCCAGCTCTTCAGGTGTTTCCTGTGCTTCACCTGCACCAGCAAGGCTTTCCCCTTTGTGGTGGTGGATTCAGGCAGCCTTGGCTGATGGCTTCCCGTCACCTTCAGAGTTCACCAGACCTGGGGTTTTGTGAGCAGGAGTTAAGCTTTCATTTGGAAATGAGTCCCTTCTCCTGTGAGGGCTCTAAGCTGTGGCCTGTATCTTCAAGGCTGTCATTTCCTCACTGCATCAGAAAGGGAGAAAGTCATATCGCTCTTCCCACTAATGTTTACATTTCCAGTTGTTGAGAGAACCCGAGTAAAACAAACAGACTTTCCAAGTACTGGGGTATCTTCCCTGTGGGACTTGGTTTTTCTAGCCCAGAGCAGGAGGCCGCAGTGCCTGATGCTCCTGCATCAATTGCCTGCCTTACACTTGGGCTGCTCAGATCATTCTAAAAAACCCCAGACCCACCCCCTCAAGTCCATCTTGGCATCCACAGCTCTGGGAAGCATTGGTGTAAATGATTATTCAGTGCACTTAAAACAGAAGTGCATCTGAAGCCCGCTGGATGCCCAGATTCACTGGATGTCTTCGCACTGACAGAGCAATAGCAGCCGAGGACTGATGGATGGCGGATGGCCTTTGCAGCAAATCAAAACAGAGTGGGAAATGAGGGTTGGAGAGCGTGTGAGGGATAAGTAGCACTTACTGTAAGGAGGTTAAAAAAGGAATAATCTGAGAGTGGCTGTAACTTGCAGGAATTCAGCATCTCTCTCTCGTGGCGGCACTGAAATCTGTATTGCAGCTCTTCTTTTTGTATCCTTTTGTCCTTTAAATGCCTCGCTCTTAGGGTTGGGCTCTTATTTATTTATTTCTTCCTCTCGGCAGCTGCAGCGCTCAAACTAGTAGGCTGAGATGCTAACAATGCGCTGCCTGCTGCCAAGGAAGGAGGTATTTGCATTCGTTTTCACTTTCTTATTCTGAATGCAGAAAAACACCCCACCAAATAACCCCTCACGGTCTCACTGAGCCCTGCCTTCCCTGAGATGTCAGTGTGTGTGCAGTACATGATTGAGAGTACTCACTGGTGGGGTGTTAGGTACATCAGCTCACCAGGCAGGTGATACAAGTGTCCATATTCTGTAAAACAAAGCAGAAGAGCCATAATAAATAAAAAAGAGCAGTCTGTACAGAAGCGACAAATCGTTCATGTTGTTCACTCTTCACGTAGTTTTGACAACGATGCGAGAGAGAGGAATCAGAGACTTCTCCACTGTTCCCTCAAGTGCAGCCTTTGGGGTGCAGAGCTGGGTTGTGGGGTGACTGCCACTTGGATCCCAAATGTTTGAGGTGCGTGCGGACGCGGTGCCGTGCCGCTCGCTCCTTCGTGCTGGCAGTTTTATGAACAGGAAACAACCTTCCCCAGGTCGGATCTTGGGGTGTGTTGACTGGATTACGAAGGCAGCAATTTAAGGAAAGGGACATAATTTATGGGGAGGGGGAATCTAAGAAACCTAAGGTTTGAAACTCCTTTTTTTTTTTTTTTAATATTGTAATATGCTGACTAAAACAGATACTAAAAATAACCCCATTGCCATGACTCTTGTTTCTGTGTGTCCGCTCAGTTTTTAATAACCCTCTCATTATGATTTGGGGTACTGTGCAGAAATCCACTGTGCCATCTTTTTTTAAAGCATCATAAAAGCACTGTGATTCATTAAATGATCTAAAATGTGTTTCTTCTGTGGTGAAACCCCATTGCCTGGGGATGAAGAGTGCACAGTGTACACGTGTCTTTGCTTAATGCAACATGTTTTCCTCTTTCAGTCCTGGAAATGGGACGTTTTAGTTCCGCAGCGAAGCGGTGGGTTGCTGAGAGGGCGCGGGGCGTTAGGAGGGGCAGGAAAGGCACACGGTGTGTTGCTCCCAGGTATGTTCTTTGGATCTCCTCGACACACTCAGCCCCGGTGCTTTCTATGAACAGCTCTCGCCGCTGCATGCGTCTTGAAGCAATCGCACCCAAGGATGCACATTTCAGCAGTTTTGAGCTGACCCTCTGTTCCCTACAGCTCCTGGTTGGTTTTTCCGTTCTTCCTGAAACACCAGTGTAAAGATCAGAGGCCTAAAGAAAAAAAAAATCTACTGGTACTTGTTTAGAAACATCAAATACCCTCCAGTGTGGGATTTTTATCTTGCTGTCTTTGTGGTAAGAGGTAGAGAAAAGACCCTTGTGAAAGCCTACGATGGCGTAGCCCGTAGGAGCTTTACAGATTGATTCAGATGTTCCATTCAGAGCAGAGATTTCGTACAGGATAATGAAATCAAATGGCTATAAAATAATCTTTTACTGATTTTTATGGAGAGAAATCTATACCTGCGGAATCAAACCGAGGTCATGGTAAGATCCGCCTTTAAATTTTGCTCTGTTCTACGCACGTGCGCTTTTTTTAAAAGGCCATTTTTTCCTGTGCCTTGAATGGCTGCTTCTGCTGCCCCTCGACTTGAAGCCTGAAGCAGAGAAGTGCGTGCCAAAACGCTAGCAGCATAAAAACGTACCGTCCCCTTTCCTGTACTTGGTGCACGTGCAGTGTGTTGAGAAGACGTTTGCTGCGAAGCGCTGCTGTCCTGTCGTGGTTTGGCGTGGGGGCGGTGGCTGTCCCCTGCCCGTGGGGCAGGTCCCCGTGGGGCACAGCGGGGGACGCGCCTCGAGATGCTGCTCCAGACTCATAAACAAACGTCACGTGGCCACGCAGCCTGCGGAGCAGTGTGCGGGCAGGGATAGACAGCCAGAGCATTATCCTTATTGGATTTCCCCGCCGAGCTGGTGCTGATTTGAATGTTTTGGAATGAGTGGTGAATGAAACAACACAAGGTGCTGATTTTTTTTTTCTTTCCTCCTTTTCCAGTAGGTTTTTTTTTCAGCTGTGGGGTGTAGGATGTATAGAACCTGTATGAAGCTTCTCTGAAAGCATGTGCTTGCAATGCAGCTGCTTTTCTTCCCTGACAAAAATACGTTAGCATGAGCAAGCACTGTGCACTCACTGTCATGTGAGAATGTAAAGGTGCAGATAAAATAACGAATATACTTGAGATTTTCAAGAATTTGTTCATGCTTTTTTTCCCCCTGCATTTCACCGAGAGCAGTTTTATTAAAAATGGGTTTGCTTGCTGAGCGTGTATTTCCTTAGACCCACAATGTCCCCGGTGGAAGCAGCATCGCTCTGGATGCGAGATGCTCTTTTGGACCAGCCTGCTAACCCTTGATTGTGAATGATTAGACTTCAAAAGCATTAAGCTCTCCATGTAATTATAGCTCAGTTTCTCTGTGTTTGAGTCTGTTGATTTACAGCGTGCGCGTTATAAATGAGTAGGATACTGCCCATAAAACAATATATGCTGCAGGACTTGGCTGAGAACATAGATCAGGAGATCAGACTTACAGCTGAATACTTCTTAGCTGTAATCTTCATCTTTAGGTACTGGAGCTCAGCAATCCTTTAGTTTGTTGGATGCGTGTCAGCACTGCTGATTGATCAAGCTAACCCTCATCTAAACCAGCAGAAAGTAGATGCACACCTGCGTGACCTTCATAGCCTCTGGTTATTGATAGGGTTGCCAGTAGCCTGTACTGACGTTTGGGAAGTACCTAGTTCATGATGATACCTACATGAGTGGTTTGGAGGGAATAACTGATAAGATGGTGTGTGGGGAGGCTTGAGGAGTGATTTAAAAGGTCAGGGAAGAGGCGGCAGTGTACAAGCTCCTGAAGGATAATTTAGGCTGACAGGGGAGCAGGGGAAAAGCTACTGGACAGCAGGAGATGGTAGAGTGAACAGGATGCTGTCCTCATCTATCCAAAGATAAGAGATGTGAGCAAACCTATACACAGCCATGCAAGTGAGATGAAAAGAGAGAGAATGAGAAACCGGCCAAGGGGCGTGTGGACTTGCAGAGTTTCTTTTAAGTTTAGTTTGGCAGGTTTCAAATGACGTTTACAAAGATTTTGGTTTTTAGAGACATTGCTGTTATTTGTGCTGAGCCTATTCTTTTTTTGTTATTCATTGCACCAAGAACCACAAAATGCTTTTAAAATTGTCTTTTCTCAGAGGTACTTAATGCTCAGGAACACATCGACCTGGTAATGTCATTCTCTAAATGGTAATTTTTAAGCCGGATACATTTGTTAATCTTAAAAAATGCAGTATGAAGAAATCTCCCTAGTTAAGATGCAGACAGTTTGGACCGTGTCCCACGCTGTGCAGCTATGGGCAGGTCGCGTAGACTCCAGGTTCCTTACTGGTGCTGTGGGTGAAATCCTGTTGCTTCCCCATGGGTGTGTCCGGTGAAGCAGATAAACCCGTTGGAGACCGCTGGGTGCTCGAGCCCTGAGGCTATTGGTGGCTGAGAAAGTCCAGTCGTGATTGACACCGGTTGTGTAGTAGCGGTTACATCAGGCATTGAACAGTGGGGTTAAGTGGGGGCCAGAGGTAAAAAGATGGGACTGAGATGATGGGAGTCGTGTGTGTCTGGAAGTGGGTAAACTCTGTGTGTGTGTCTGTCCCGCAGTGGCAGAGGCCACCATCTCATTCCAGTGAGCATGGCAAGCAGAATTAGATTAACCTTTCCTTTCTCAAGTGCCAAATTTGGCAATGTTACCTCTTAAAAACAGTTAATTGACATGAGGTTAATTCGAAGATACTCAATGTTGTAAGCATGTAAACTTGGCCAGGTGGCACCGTCTGCACCTGTGATTACAAAAACGCAGGAGAACCAAACAATGGTCTGCATTGTAAACATTGCACTGCATCGTAAACAGTGTAGTTTACAAAACTCAATACATTTGTAAAGCCGTTTCTCTTACTGCTTAAAAAAACACCACAAATGCCCTTGAGTCAAAATACCCAAGACAGAAACTTTTGGAAAAGATGCTTTGGGTGCATACCGTATGTACATGTTGTGTACATGTAAGAATCCCGAGATTTAGATCCCTGGGAAGGGGAAGGTTTGCCGAAGGAACTCTTGTTTGAAAAGCACTTCCCAAGAAAGGTATAAATGGATTAAAAGTTTCCCTTGTGGGGCAGGACATGATGTGGGGAGGAGGGATTGATGAGTCCGTTTGGAGATCCTTCTGTAGCAGTTAATCCTCCAGCGCCAGCGTGGTCACCAGCGGATACTGCATCCGTCGGGATGATCTCCGAGAAGCTGCTTTGCTCTCTGGCATCACTAACCAGCCGTGGTGCTGAGGTGGAGTGCATCAAGTGCATCTGAGAAATATTGAAGCTGCTTTGCTCTCTGGCATCACTAACCAGCCGTGGTGCTGAGGTGGAGTGCATCAAGAAATATTTAAGAAATATTTAAGCTGAAGTATGTGTTAAGGTTAGTAGCTAGCCCAACCCCCTTACTTTTCCCCCACGTTGTTCCTAATGCATAAAAACAAACCCTTGAACTTTGTGCAAAAATCTGTTGCTCTGTAATTTGCAATTTAAATGATACTTCTCTGTATTTGACTGCAGGCAGAATCAGCTATTCTCTTCCCATCCAATTTAATGCTTTTAGTTTTGGGGGGGAGGTGGGTGGAACATCCTGGAATACTAATTATTTTTCCCCTCCCTGTTTCTTGTTTCATAACCATCAACAAGCGGGATCTGCAACTATTTGGTAGTTCCCTTCTGTTGTTTTTTTCAGTGAAGGTTTTGTCTGCAGATTTGGATTTGTTATTGGTTCCTTTTTTTTAATTAGTGTGATTTTTAAACAGTGTATTTGGACTAGTGTTTGCATAATTGCAGAAGGTTTTATTTAATTTGTGTAGAAGTTTAAATTCATGGAACTGCGGAGAAGGAAGGGCCTTTCCTGCTTGGAGTAGAGGGATCCATTTGTTGTTTCATTTTTGCGGTCATGAACATTGGAAGAGAAGTGTCGTTTCTAATGATGGAGTTGGAAAGTGTTTCCCGAGCCGAGTGCGTTCTGGCGGTACTGCACTGTCCCCCTGCGGCCCGCGGAGCCGGCGCTGGGCTCCTTTTATAGTCACGAGTAGCTGGACCGGGGTGAGAGAGAACTCTTTGTCACAGCATTTCTCAGCATCAGCATTAAATGTTTCTGGGGATGATACAATATTGATAACCCCAGCAGAGCCAGAAATAGATTGTTCTTGGTCTGCTTTGTGTATTGTAAATACACACCTAGAGAACTTGCTGAACGACGTGGCTGGCACGTTCAGAATAGAGCAGGAGAAGGATGCGCTGCTGAATAGCAGAAAGACAGTGTCGCATCATGGGGAGTTGGAACGTGGGAAGCATGACGATGCTTTCACCCTTCTGACCTCTATAACCAAAGGTATCCACAGTTATAGGCTCAAGGAGACCTGTAACTGGAAGAAAAGGTAATTGCAGTCTTGTTTACTGCAGTATTATTGAGAAATAAAGCTTAGAATGTGTTAGGTTTTCCATTTGTACGTGTTTGTAGGTGTCCTATAAATCTAATAATTTCTAGGGTAAACGAGGTTGTAAGAAGCCTTCGCAGTCTGCATGAAGCAGCTATAAATACTTCATTACTGAGTTGTGTAGGGCTTGCTTTGGGAACCTGCATCTTCTCCCCTAACTAACACTAACCCTCTGCAGAATAAATGCTTAGTGGAATTTTAACCTTAAAAGAGAATTTTAAAAAAAGTCTAGGAATGGTCAGTCAAATTCAAATGCTTTTGTGGGAGAACATCTGTGCTTTAGTTGCTGCAACATAAACCTTTTTTAAAGGTGTCAATATGTGGGACCTGTCAGGTTTTTTATGTAATGTCAAAAGATAATACTGAGCTTTGCTATGCTTTAAAGACCTTTTTGTAATTTTCCTCCCTGATTTTGATGGAAGAAAAAATACTCCCTGTTTAAATCCTTCCCTCAAAGTGAAGTGAACTTTAGCTTCTTGGGATAAATTTAGATCATTTTTCTTTTTGCTAAGTAAGAGGAGTTTTTCATAGCTTTTAAAAGTTTGCCCTGTGTTCCGGCTATGCCAAGTGATGGAAATAATTGCACCAGTCGCGTTACTGCTTAGACGGTGAGCAGTACAGCTTTGTTTTATTCTTTGAGCATCTGAGTCGCTGGTGTTGTCTGTTAATCCTTGACAGCTGGATTGCAGAGCACAGAGTGGTTCAATAAACTTGGAAAAAATTTGCAGCAGTACTTCCTACCTGCAGCACAGACCGTGACCCTGAGGTTACAGGGAAGGAGAGGCGGGTGTTTCCCTTCTGTGCCTTGGATGAGAACTGGATTTGCTCATGGTGCCGCATGGCGACGCCGGGGCCTTTGCTGAGATGATTTCAGCCACAGCACGCAGTTTTGGGTTGTTGTTCTTTGCAAAACACGTTCAGGGGCTCTCCCTGTGCCAGTACTTGTTCTGAGCACACGGAACCTGCAAACAAACCAGGCACTGAGTGCCATGAGGGTTTAAGGTGATGTTCCTGTGTCGCAAGTACCTGTGTCTTCAGGTGCGGCGTGTTGCTCTGCTCAGCTCTCAAAGCAGCAGTTGTTTTTTGTAGACCCATAGAATGGTTTGGGTTGGAAGGGACCTTAAAGACCATCTAGTTCCAACCCCCCTGCTGTGGCCAGGGACACCTTCCACTAGACCAGGTTGCTCCAAGCCTCATCTAGCCTGGCCTTGGACACTTCCAGGGATGGGGCATCCACACCTTCTCTGGGCAGCCTGTCCCAGTGCTTCACCACCCTCTCCGGGAAGAACTTTTTCCTGATATCAAATCTAAACCTCCCCACTTTCAATTTAAACCCGTTTCCCCTTGTCCTGTCACTACAGGCCCTTGTAAAAAGTCCCCCCCAGCTTCCTTGTAGCCCCTTCAGGTACTTGAAATGGCTGTAAGGTTTCCCTGGAGCCTTCTCTTCTCCAGGCTGAACAAGCCCAACTTTCCCAGCCTGTCCCCGTAGCAGAGGTGCTTCAGCCCTCGGAGCATCTCTGTGGCCTCCACTGGACTCACTCCAACAGGTCCGTGCCCTTCTGCTGTTGGGGGCCCCAGAAATATCCTTATGAAGCCATGTTGGCTGTCACCAATCACCTCCTTGTTTTCCATACGCCTTAACATAGTTTCCAGGAGGACCTGCTATTTTGACTGAACCTAAATACACTTGCTGTGCTGACCTGTGCCCTTTTCTCCTTTTGAAATCTGGTTTTGCTTTATAGGGTGATTTAGGTGATTCCTCTCTCTTCTGGCTAGAATATTCTAAGGAAATACTTGCTTTGCTGGAGGAAAACTTTCTCAGTTTGGTGAAATGTATTTGACTGTGTTGGCCACTGGATTTACTGGTGTTGTTGGTTAGTAGGCTTGGAGGCTTAATTTTTTTTTTAAGCATAGTCCAGATCTTGCCATGTTTTTGTATGTGATACACGCAGATCCCCAGATAAATTCTCCTGAGCTTGAATATACTCTGACTGCTCGGTGCCGGGGAAGGGGGGTTGTGGAAATTACCCGAGTCGTTACGTGGAGGCTGGAGTACAAGGCAATTACATGGAAAGACAAACATGTTTTCCATGCTTCCCTTCCCCTTCGATGCCGGGCAGTACTGTTTCTGCTTTCTCTTAATTCCCAGTGTGACAGCACCACTCAGGGTTCTTTGGTCTCTGGACTCTGCAGAGCCTCGTAGGAAGAGTTGCGGGTTTCTTGATTTTTGTGGGTTTTTTAATAGCTCAAGTCGCGTAATGAATCCAACTCCATGAGTTACACCCCACTCCCAGCCACCACAACATATTTTGAATTTGAATAATCTGCCTGTGTCTCTTTCTCCCTCTGCTTTTCATATAAATACTTATTTATATTGAACTTACGTAGAATCTGCAAATTAGAAACCATTTCTGTGCTGGGCACCTGCCTGGCACATGTTAAAAATCCCCTGTCTCCGAGGCACCTCTGTCACGACACAGACTTTGACTTCTCTCTGGAGTTATGAGCTAGTGGTTTAGTTTAAAAGATGAGATGTGATTGCATGATTCTTGGGCAGACCATGGGACATTCGTTACGGATTACTAGTGTCACCCAGCCCTCGTTCGTATGGAATCCCTCTTTTCCCTTGTTTTGCTGCATTCAGACACCTGATTCAGTCTGGTTCTCTGCCACCCCTTTGAGTTCTGCAGCGTGCTGGCATCACTGAACGCAGCAGAGCCGAGGGGCGATTCTGGATAAAGCTTTGAGGGTTTTGTCTCCTCTGTGGGACTTGGTTGAAATGCCTCGTATGCCTGGAGTGTCTGACAGGGCTGCTCGGCTACGCACCAGAGTGATTCAGCGTGCAGGCGCTGCTGAAATAAATGGGGTAAGGTGAAGAGTGTAGCAACAGCTGTAGGGTTTGGGCTGTGAAGGGGCCTGGGCTGTAGACAATCAGTAGCATCGATACGCAGTCCAGTGCCAGTTAGGCATGTAATTGCACAGAAATGGCCTCTAATACCAGTTTCAGGAAGAGCTGCCAAAACCACAGTGCTCCAGGCCTCTCCCTCCGAGTTCGGCCAATGCTCGAGCGAAACAGCCCCCAGCTTGTTCCTCCGGGACACAGGCCTGCCTTGTTAGGAAATCGATGAAGTTTGGGAACCCACAATACCTCACATAGCTCTGTGTACAGTAACGGAGGGTGGAAATAGGGCCATAGGCATGAGCAACCAGGCGAGTTATAAATATAGAATACTCTCTCAATTCCAGTTTCGTTAGTCATGGGAGGACAGTGAGAGTTTTATAAACTTATAAGGAATATACAAACAGTTCTGAATTTAAAATAACTCTGTATAATTTTTTTAGTGTGTGAAAAGAATATTCTTTTTTCAGACCATCCATGTAAGTATCTGCTATACACAGAGTGTAAGGATCTGTGTATTTATATGTTCATGTGAATGTGACTTGAGATGACAAAAAAAGGTACCGGAGGAGAATAGCGTAGCTCAAACGTGCCAGATTCTAGCAGAAACAGAGTGGGAAGCGACGTACTTCCCACTTTACGCTAGTATCAAAAACATAAATCCCCCCTTTTTCTTTATGAAGTGCCATCTGATGCCGTCTCTGGCTTCAGAGCAGCCGGGCAGTGTCACTGGGGTGGTTTTGCTGCAGCCCCTCTCCGATCCAGTGATGCAGCTCACCTTGACTGTCCTTCCTGTAAATAAATAAATAAAGCTGTCTGGTACTCCCTAATCTGATCACAAATCCTTACTACGGGAAAGGATTTAGAAAGTCCGAAGCAATGTCATTATTATTTTCCAGTCATCCTAATAGGAATTCCTCAAAAGCGTGTGTGTGTGTATAAGCAGAGACAACTCACGCATCTGAGTATTAACTGTGTGTTTGCTACACAGCCAGACGTGGTGTGCGTGCCGTTTGTCCCCTGAGCGTGTTGCGTGTTTGCAGGTTCTGGGGGGTGGCGTAGTCCAGCCTGGTTTTCCTCGTTCAGTCTATTCTATCAGCGTGTTGGAAGAACTGAAATAGGTCAGTCTCACAATCATGTTTTTAAAGACGGTGGACTGAGTGCAGGCTGGGTGACATAATGTCATCCTACACTTGGGTTGGGAGAAACCACTGAGCAAGCTGCATGCTGTTCCTATTGCTGCCCCTCACTGACCCCTCACTTTTTTCCGGGGTCTTCTAAATCCTGGTGTTTCCATCCTTTGCTTGACTTGAGCAAACTGGGGGTTCAGAGCCACGGAACTTGGAGCACTTTGCTTACGGTTTCCTTTGGGGTCGTGGCAACGTCCAGTGCCTCTGTGGATCGGGAGCATCCCTACGCTTCTCAAAGCAGGCTCTGCAGCCCAGCTCAGCCTTTTCTAGCGGCCAGCAGAACTGTCGGCAACTGCTGCAGCAGTTTTGTTCTTTGGAGATCAACCAACGTAGGATGGAGTTAAAAGTTCATGTCTAGACGGTTCAGGATGATTTACAGACTATGAAAGCAATTTGCATCAAGTCTGAAGAGATACTCCACATTTTCCCTTTTCCCTCAGAAATGCTTCCATCCACAGTCGTGGTGTAGGAGAAAAAACTAATTTTAATACAGATTTCAAGTCAATTGTATCCTTTTCTCTGTCCGTGTTGCCTGTAAATGTATTTAGAAAGCATTAAGAGATGGATTCACATGCCATCTTCCAGTCTGCTGTTGGGTCCTACGATCTCTGGCCCCTTCTGTATTCCCTCTGTGTTTTAATAGGGGAAAGATTTAGGATGAAAAACATATTCTGTGGTTATTAAAACCAAGGAAAGAGCTCACCTTGTTTGTTGTGGTTCTCAAGAGCTCAACCTTCAGCTGCTGTCAGATTTGCTTACACTCTCTCATATTTCTGGAAGGAGTGAAGGAAATACTTTGTTTAATTGTTTTGAACATAATTACCTTAATACTGTTTGAAGTGATGTCGGTCGTTGCGGGATGCCTTCACTTGCAGTGTGCAAATCGCGTAAGTGATGACGTATTCCCGGGCTCACTAGTCCGTAATTTAAAACCAACGCACCCAGGTGTCTCTGGCAACTTTCCAATCCAGCAGTATCCCTGCGTTTTGTTTTGCCATTGTAATTCTCCTCTTTTCTCAGGTTCCTAAACACCTACATCTTAATCCTGGTTTTAATGGTCTGTCTCACTAGTGAGTGAATAGCTTAAAAAAAAATCTGCTGTGTAGTAAAACACTTGGGATGTTCTTGATTTTTCTGGCTGTTTGCTTGATTTTTAATCTTTTTAATGATTAAAACTTAACAGATTTTATTATTTGGTGTTCACACAAGTGTCCTAGCTGGAGATGAGCAAAAAGTTTCAAAGTTTGCCCTACTGTGTGTATTTTAAACATTAGTGTTTAAGCTTTTTTCGCTCATTTTTAGGATAATTAGCCTTCGGCTGGAGCAGTGATGATGCCTGCCTGGAAGACAAGCATTATGTTTCATTGCTTATGCCAGAATGGTTAAGCCTGTTGATGGG
>NW_010242479.1:11294-24138 GCF_000690775.1 Eurypyga helias | reverse complement strand
CTGAAACGGAGGAGGAGTTGAATCCCCCCACCCCAGTGGCTTTTTTTGTGCCCAAGATTAAATTGCCATTATCCTTCAGCATTAAGAGAACGACATAATTTAGGCCAGTGTGATAATGTTATCAAACCATCGTCTTCCTTCAGAATAAATCTGGAATGCGAATAGTGTTCTTCCTCCAGCTGGGTTTTTGCCAGGAGACGACTGACCAGCACTCCTTGCTTGCAGTATATTAATTAAATCCTGTAAAGCTTATTGCCTTACACTTGCAGCATTTGGAAGACAGGCAGATTAAATCTTGCTTCAAGCAACAACAAGCAAAACCCCAATAATGCTTAAAATCTGGAGTGAAGAGAAAAATAATTTGCTGCAGAGCTGTTCTGCAGCAGCCCTTTTCTTTCTTCGTGTGTTACTGAAGAGTTCAGGAACTTCAGTTGCCCCTTTAGAAGTGAGAACAAGTCTGTGACGGTGAGCGGTGGGTGATCGCAGCATCTGGGGAGCAGCTTTCACCGCTGCGGGGTCACCCTCTTTCCTGCTCTCACCCTCCGGCGGTTTAACCCCGGCCAGCAGAATACCACGCGGCTGGCCCCGACGTGGGGATGCTGATCCTTGGCATGGCTGTGCTGATTTGCATCTTCCAGTGGGAAATTTCCCTTTTTGG
Organism: Eurypyga helias; assembly: GCF_000690775.1. NCBI lineage: Eukaryota > Metazoa > Chordata > Aves > Eurypygiformes > Eurypygidae > Eurypyga > Eurypyga helias. The sequence goes on along the minus strand of NW_010242479.1, from coordinate 23,480 downwards.
AGAGCAAAATGTTTCCAGAACAGTGCAGCACTGATGGTGAAACGTTCCCAACCAGTTTGTTTACCTAGTGTTGAAGATAGAGTAAAGCTGGCCTGGATGCCTGATAGATGCTTGTGTATATGCCTTGGTTGGGTTTGTTTATGTACTGAATTCATGCTGGTGTGGAAGGGACAAAATGGACTTGTTTTTTCCCCTCTTACACTCGAGTGCCGGCTGCAGTGATGCCAGTCTGGGTTGTGCTGGGCAACATAAACTGTTTTGAAAGAGAATGCAATTTGTGCTGCCTGGGTTTGTCAATAAGCCGTGTTTATTTGCACCTTCCTGGTTGTTCGTGTTATGCACTTAGCAGCAAATGCAGTACTGTCTATCGCTTCCTGTTGACTGTGGTCGAAGGTAGTTGTTTTCTTCACTCTGGTTTCCATTTGCTCTAATTTTGGTGCCGTGTGAGTAGCTGTAATGCTGCTGGAGCTTTTAGCAGGGTTGATTGCTTCACTTGCAGAAAACCTGAAGGGATGGGAGGTTTTACAGTGCCAAACAGTGTCCCTGAGTCCTCTAGCCACTCTAAATAAAATGGGTTTAGCACACATGTTGTTATGTATCACAGCTGGGAAGCGTGGAAGCTGTTTTGAGGTAACTTCTAGGGTAAAGAGGGAATGATAAATGGCCAAAAAAGGTGTGTGTGTGTGGGTCATCAAACTCTGGTATCCAACTGAGATATACTTTGGGTTCTTTTCATCATCATTTTCAAGAGGCTGCTGGGTTCTTTTCAGTTGGGAAGAAGCTACAGGTACCTTGCGCTGAGGTGTTTGTGTTTGAGGGATTACAAAGCGTGCCATGGGCCTCTGGCTCCTTGGGGCTGTGCTGACGTGTTAGTCTGAAACGCTCTGCGTACTAAACTGTTCTGAGGGGAAGGGAAAATACTCAACGTTGGAAAAATTGTAAAACTAGAAGCATGGAGTGCCTCACCACAGCAATATGTTCTAGCAAAGTGTTTGTTTCATTGAGTGATGAATCCTTCCTCTCTCTCGTAGACCGTACTGCATCCGGTGGTACCTGAGTGTCCAAGTGCTGAGCAGGCTGGGCTTTCTTCTCCTAACCCACGTCCACTCCTTTCTCCCACTTTCTTTGCTCTGCAATCATCTACAGATGCTTCCAGCTGAGCAGTGGGATCCAGCTGCTGCACAACTGGCTAGACAGGCATTTGGCCCGGTCCTGCTTTTCAACCATAAAATCCTGAAGAAGGGGATGTAGGAGTACATTTTCTTCATCAACCTTTCCTGTGGTTAAAGATTGAGCAGTTGGTGGGCTGATAGTAGGTTGGGCAAAATCTTTGAAGTTGCTTCGAGGTTCTGGATGCTTCGTCACACCTACTCCTGCACTTAGGGGATGTGGCGTAGAGCGTCTGAAATACCAGGAAGCGAGACACCAAAAAGCTTTGTGTGGAAGCCAACCAGATGTAGCTAAACTTCAGCTGCATTTCTATAGTGGGAGGAAAATAATTCATAGATCAACTTCAGAATAATTTCAAGATCCTTGGAAAGGTCTGGCAGATGGAAATGTTAATGACCAGGATGGAAACATGTGACCAGTGAAACGATCCCGAGTCAGACGTAGCTTGCAGCTTGTAGACTTAATGCCGCCTTCTTGCTTCTTGTTCTAAGTTTGTAGAGACCTACCCAGATGTTTTACTGATGGGCACAACTGTGTCCGTACTAGAGGCTTCAGGGTGATCACTCAAGGCCCAGTGGCAGTGCTGGCTTGCATGGAACCTTTGAGATCTGGCAGTTAATTTCAAAATCTGCCAAACTTTGATGGCTTACCTAGTGGTATTTTTTCCTTCAGGATTTTCGCTGAACACGTGATAACCAGTTTTATCATGCTGGGGGAAAACAGAAAAGACCAAATAGACTGTTGTTAATACGTTGCTAATGCCTGTTTCTGTAGCAATATAAAGACTTTATACAGCTGGTCTGTGTGGCCTCTTCTGTTCTCTGGAGATGACTTGTACTTGTATTTCTGTGATCGGAACACGTTACTGCATGTATTTAATATGTGTATTTCCTTACTGCAGCCTTTATACTGTAGATATTTGATTCCAGCCTGGGCCACGAATCGCTGGAACTGGAGTTTCTGAATAATGTCTCTCCAGTCCTTCTGTTCTCACAGCGTGTTTGGGAAAAGGAAATCAGGTCTTGTATAGGCTGCTTGAGCATTGGAAGTCAGCTGTGAGAAAGACCATACCAAAGTTTAGACCATTAAAATGCAATATTTTAAAAAGTCTGTCATGTAGAGGGATTAGCATTCCCAAAATGACCATTTTTTATGTCTTTGTGCATAAATTTAGACAGCTGATTTTTTTTTGGTAGTTGGCTAGGAGAAAATGCTCCTTTCCTCCTCTGGTTTCTGCTTAAAACTAGGCTTCCCCTACCTTTTCCCTTTGAAACATTATTTTACGTGAAGGATGCTCTAAAAAGCAGAAACGGTATAAAGAAGGAAGGATCGTATATCGTTTTACAAGGAGAGAAAGAATCTTTAAAAAAATATTTATCCCACACTTGGCAACCTTTTGCTTGCCCGCATGTGACTGGCTCGGTGCCATCCTTGGCAGAGGCCGGCGCTTTGCCTTGCCAGAAGTCTTCCTCTTCTGGCTCCGTCTCACTCCCTGTGACCGATTGTTTATTCACCTGATTTTTGTGTTTCAGCATTGCTGAAGTCATGGCGTCTTGGAGGTGATAAGAACACTTTGTCTGTCCAAACCGTACAATAGCCGTGATGTCGGTGCAGTGTTTGCCGTGAGCTTTAGCTCTGCGCACGCTTGGCGTAGCGGGAGGTATTAGTTGTCAGGCAAACTTACTGCCATCTCCTCAGCACGAGGCTCTCCAGCGAGCAACTGCCGTAAATACAGAGAGATGACTTGTTTCTTGCTTTTTTTGGAGAGTTTGAGGATTTCCCAACCTTGCTTTGTGTTTGCCATTTTGGTTTAGCATCCTGTGGATTTTAATTGAGAATGATGAGTCTCTGAGTCAGATTCTCTTGGAGCTTCTCTTGTTTGTAAGGTCTTTGCGTTTACAGGATCTCCTTTCTGCATGTCAGGTCTGCATCTGACGTGCTCGGTAAGTGGACATCTTGAAATGAAATATTTTGCCCTTTTTTGCAAGTGATCATAACTTAATAACATTTGGAAAATCTCCTGGATTTTGTGGACAAGGAAAACTTCTCATTTCAAGAAATCAGAGAGAAGGTGAATGGTCAGAGAATCTACTGCTGCTGGGTTTGCTCCAGTACATACTGGTACTCCTGTCATGTCCTCCTCTAAAGATCTGATGGTTTCTCCATATTTTCACTCCCTAAATGTAGACAGAACCTCGGGTCTAGTCAGGCTTCCACCATCTCTTTAATGAAGCTGCTTAAGGGTCTGCCCTTCTCTGGGTCTTGCTTTGACTTCCTTCTTCCATGGCTGCCCTCCAAGGTCTCTGAAATTTTCCACTATCTTGGCAGCTCCACGTGACGACAATGAAGCATTTTTTGCCCTTGTGCTTGTCAGCAAAGATTTGTTCGGGCGTTTGGGGTTTTTTATGCACCATCATCAGCCTTCGTGATCCAAGGCACTGTTGTACCTGGCTGATAAATTCTGTCCCCGAATGTCAGCCCACTGTTGGCTTATATTCGCGTGTCTAATGTTTTTGCGGACTAAAGTCAACAAGTTATGGAGCATATTTCAGGGTTTTTTTTGGGCAGAAGTATTTTGGAACCTGCATTTTAAACATTTTGGTACAAGTCTAGCAGCCCAAGTAGCACAGCTGGGGAGGGCAGGAGAGAGGAGAGATGGAGCTGGGTTGTAAGGCCAGCCAGCGTTGTTGGAGAGAACAGGGATATCTGAGGGAACCGGCATGTGAGGCAGATAAGACTTTTTGTTGTTCATAATATCCTACACACACACAAAAGTTCTTGTTCTGCCTCTTCAAAGAAACAGGATACCCGTATTGTCTCCAGGCTGAAAACTATGCCAACGTTAGCAAGAACAAGCAAAAAACAGGACTGAGAGAAACACAAGGTTTGCTGAGCTTTTAAAAAATTATCTTTAAAAAGTTTTCCAGACTTCTGGTTAAAATGGTTGTGATTAAAATATGACTCTGGTTCTGAAAACCTGTTTCACTGATTGCCTTTTTTATGTGAACTTGCATATCCTTCTGTGCTTCAATTTATATTTCCGTAGACGAGCGTCAGCAGATTTACTAGGAGATGCAGGGATTCCTATTTATATAGCAGACTGTTCATGAATGGCAGAAGCATTAAGGGAATATAAACGTCTTTCCCAAGAACACAGTAAACTCCATCTTTTTCTGCTATATTTATCTGTATACTTAATGTAGCAGCATTTGTTTTTTTTAGCAAATTGTCTAGATGAAAACAACAAAAAAAAGATGTAGTTGATCAATACAGCTAGTGATGAACTTTGTGGAGGCTTGGGGGGAGGGGTGTGTGTGTGTTTTTTTCTTAGTAGGGCTTTGAACTGGAAACGTAGCTGCCACATGAAATCTGGGTTCTGGCACCCACTCAGAACAGCAGTCCATCTGCTAGCAAGATACACTGATTCCTTATTTTTTAATCCCTTAGTAGTTGCAGGTGCAAGTAGAACTGAGAACCTTAAGGCGGGAGGCAGTTTGTGATGCCTTAGTAAGGTGGCGCCTGGGCAGACTTGACTCCTTTTACACTGCTGCAGGTTACTGGCAAAAAGAAAACTACACCTGCGTACTTATTTTCATGTCAGGGTTTGGTGTGCATGGTTTCTTCCTTTTCAAGAAAATAAATCCAGCATTTTTACGCAGTGCTTTGTTTAGCAGTGTTTTCCTCTGCACTCCTGCTCTCGGTGGACTTGCAAGTGACTGGCTCTGCAAAGATGTCCTTAATTTGGCCTGCACGTGCTGTTTGTGGTACCCAGGCAGGCACCGGCCATCCTCGTGCTCCCACCTCCTTGTTTTCGTTGTCTTCCCCTCCAGTCCCCCTCTGCTCCTGTGCCCGCTGTCACCGCAGAAATGAGCGTGCAGGTACGGAGCAGGGCTGTGGGGTTACAGCGGCAGCGTGTGCGGGGAAGGCTTGTGGGGTGAAGTGACGCCTCCTTTCAACCAGGGGAGACAGATGAACTCCTGGTCAGCCTCAGCAGCTCCTTGTCGCGCAGCAGACCTGCTGCGTTCGGTTCGGTGTGTCCAGGCTGCCCCTGGTGCGAGCTGCTTGTGCTGGGGGCTGCAGCGGCAGGGAGCAGCGCTCTCAGGTGTTGCAGACAGGTCTGCTGCCTTCACAGCTGCCTGCTGGCCTGGGGGAGATGCTGCTCAGGCTGCCAGGGACTTACCCGCAGGTGCAATTTCCTCCACAGACCCTTTCTTACCCTTAATTTTATATGGAGAACTCAGCTTCATACCCAGGTGCTTATGCTTGCAAAGTTGGTATTTAAGGCTTAAAGTGAATAAAATTTCAGCAACATCAATACAGAGCTATCACTAAGAAATGCAAAATTCTCTGAGGGCAGTTTTACAGGTCCTTGTCAAGGTGGACCCTGCCTTAGACCTGGCAGCGAACAGCTTCTTATAATAAAAAATTGGAGGATGCAGAGCTGTGAACAGGTTTTCTTAATTTTTTTTTTAATTTTTAATTGGTTTATAATTGCTTAATAGCACTGTCACGCTTTCGGTCCCATCTCATGATCGTGGTGCTCTGTTCAACAGCATTGTGAACACGCCCTGGGAAACCTAGACCTCCTTATGGGGAGAAGAGAGGGTCAAGATTTTAGGGTGTTTAGTCCTGCATCGAAACAACCCTTTGGTTGCAAACTGAATGATAAATTGTAACACAGAACTTTTGTGGAACTGTTAGAGTTTCCTAAATGTTGGGGTTTTTTTCTACAGGCAGAGCTCTGCTGCTTCCCTGTTCATTTTGGATATTAACTTCTTTGCTGGTTATATGCTTTTTGCTCAAATGGTCCAGTTTAAATGTCTTGTGGTGCTTTGCTTGGAGCTCGCTGTAGCTGTACGGCTGAAATTTTGTTTTATGCTGTTATTATTGGTGCTGTGTTTTAGCTACGTTAGAAAGTGGAAAACAGTTACTTAATGCAAACCAGATTTCCTATCTGTGTTTGTTTACAGAGCCTCTGGCGCACAGCTCGTGTGGCTAAAAGGCCATACAACGCTGTAATCAAAACGTTGTTACATAAATATAATGCTGCCACTTCTTTTGATGTAGCAGTGGTGAGCTTGTCTGCTGAGGATTCTGCTCTTTGTTCGTGTCTTTCAAGCCGAAATGCGTTCGCGGGGAACGCACGTCTCTGCAAATTTACACCCCGTTTGTTTTTTTCTCCCCTTTAGATACTTTGTTCTCTGAACCCAGAATCTGGGGATAAGGCAGAATTCTGTTACGCTCTTCAGGGGAAAAATAGTAGCTCCGTGATTCCACAGTATTTGATGCGTACCATCTGCACTTTATTAAACCTCATTTTGCATACATCAGCAACATTGGGATGCTACACTGGGGTCAACCCAACCATGTGTGCTACAGCATAGCAGTGCTTTATTGTACAAGTGTAATTAAGTTGTTTAAAGGGAGCTTGTTTTCTTGCCAGTGAAAGGCTAGCTTGAAGTACAGATAGGAAAGACAAGAAATGCTTAGAAAGACAGTAAGTCAGCACTAAAAAAAAAAAAAAAATTAACCATAATACTAGGGCTATGGAATAGGTTCCAGTACTTGCCTGTTTCCATTATCCTTATGTTGATCTTGCTTTCAGCAGTTTTCCTTACTTAATTGGCTCATATTATAAATTTGATCTGAGAAAAAGATATTTTCAGGCAACTAAAACTGAGAAAAGCAGAATTTAGTTTTTCAGTTTTACAGGAGTTGTTTCTTTTGCTGAGATGCTCTAGGGCCCAGGGAATGAAAGCAGAGACTTGGATCAGGGTTTTTCCTTCAATGCCATTCACTCGATTTGACAGCCCTTGTTCATGCTGCCTTGCTTTCTCTCTTGCAGTGTGCCCCAGCTCATGTGGCAAGCGAGCCTGTACAGACCAAAACGAGTGCTGCCATCCCGAATGCCTGGGGAGCTGCACGGCGCCTGACAACAACACGGCTTGCGGGCCCTGCCGCAACTACTACTACGAAGGAGTCTGCATGCCCACCTGCCCGCCCAACACCTACAAGTTCGAGGGCTGGCGCTGCGTGACAAAAGAGTTCTGCTCCAAAGTCCCCGCCACCGAAACAAGTGAATATGAGAGGTTCGTGATTCACAACGATGAGTGCATGGCGGAATGCCCCTCTGGATTCATCCGCAATGGGAGCCAAAGGTAATGCAGCTTCTGGGAGTCCATCGGAGTTGTCACAGCTGTGTTTTTCCACCTTTGTTCTGTGTCAGCTTGTGATGCAAATCACATTAGGTAGAAGTAAGAGCACGGGATGGGGAGTAGTGTGACGTCCTGGTACAGGCTGGCCTAGGGGAACTCACCAGTGTGTGTGGTCTTGTGCGTGGTCGGGTGACACTGATTCTTGTGAAGGACTCGAGGAGGTCAGTACAGTGCAGAACCAGATCTTGGCAGACAGTAACAAAGTGAAAGGCCAGGAACACAAGGTTGGAGGTTGGCCCGTGACCATTATCACACAGAACAGACCACAGCACTTATCTTGCTTCCCGTGTTATTTGCTTTATGTGTACTTGCATTTTAGACACTTTTTTTTTTGGTGTATTTATTTCCCTTTTTTTCACTGTTTCCAGAACCTAACGAATGGTGTTTTACAAGGGAGCAGTCATGTAGATAGTGACAAAAATAATGCAGCAGCTGACAATATTATGCACGGTCATTTCTTGCAAGAATGTCACTCACCTGCTCTTATTTAATTCTAACAGTTGGAGTCATATGTGCTTCTGATTTTCTTACGTTGCCAGTTGTTTAAGCAAACAGCCTTAGTTGCCTGCTGACCCTTGGGAGTCACAGACTTTGAGTAAAGGACAGTCAGCGTGCTAAAATTCGTAGTGCTTCGTTACTCTGCTGAAACAGTGCCTTCATGGGCTGTTCTGAGATGGTTTTTGGGAAGGTGCTTGGGATGATACCCGCGCTGGCTGCGTGTCTCTGTGTGCTTGTGTGTCCTCCATCCATTCAGTCAACTAGTAAGGCACTCTGGGGCTAACACTCGGGTGTAAGCAACTTAACGCTGCCTTTGCTCAAAGCCAGATACCCACCTGAGAAACGTTTCTTTTGTTATCTGCTTGAGCTTGTAGTACCAGCTGTTTGAGCCGCTTACGCTGAAGTGCACGGCCATCCTATCTTATCTCAGCGTTGTGCTCTGCTGCAAAGATTGAAAGGAGCTGTAACTCAAGGCTAGTGGCTGCTTTGTTCCCCAGAGGTGGTGTTAAGAAATAGTCGCAAATGGAAAGCATTTCCAGCATTCTTTGTACATTTAGTTGGATGCCTCTTGCTTATGTCTGCAGCTTTTAGTGGTTTGTGGGATGTTATAGTGCAGGATTTTGAAATAGGAGCTTACTACTAAGAAAAGGAAGCGTCATTCTTTTATTGTTTATGCATGAAAAACTGTTATTATCAATTTACATGTTTCTTTAAGCCTCAAAAAAAAGTGGGTTCAGTTTCTTTTAAAAAGAATAAATAGTAAGCCCATGCTCATCGGTGTTGTCATCAGAAGCCTTTGTCTTTGGAACTGGTTTTGGTTTTTTCTTTTTCATTTTGCCCCTCTAAAGCGACAAGGTGGATTAAGTAATAATAAAATACAAAGGAAAGTGCTAGAATAAGTAGAGAAATAAAAATGACCTTGAATTGGCAAAGCATTTAGTAGGAGGAGTGATCAGAGGGCATGTTTCATGCACACACTGTTCAGTTTTGAGATGAGTACGCAGACAGTATAACACGGAGCCTTTACAAAGCTGCTGTAGCCAAAGGCTGGGTTGGCCCGAGTTCTTGTTCCTTGCATTTGGCCTGTAAAGAATGCGTATGAGCACTCGAGAGTGTAAGAAGCAGGAGCAGTGAGCCTGCGCTTGGGTTTCCCATGAGCTTCTGGCAGTCTGTTTCTCTGGAGTTCAGGGCTGTGTCTGTCTTGATGCTTTGGAGTCACTGGTGGACCTGTTCTCTTTCCATCTGTGTAAGCCGTTTGGAACCTGCTTAGACTTCTGGCCTGTCTCTCCCCGTCCCTGTTGCGAATTAGTTTTGCCTTGCATCAAGATGCAGCCTTGTGTTTGTTTAAACTTGCTGCTTGCAAACCTCTTGAGCTGCAAGAAATAGTGACTAATTCACTGCTCGCTTTCTCCACATCCCCCATGACTGTATGCTCCCACATTTGTCTTTCCTGAATTAAAACAGCTGGGAGCATGGATTTCCCTAGTGCTGAGTTTCAGAGGGCATGGTTTGGGGCACAGAGACAGCTTCTTAGGAATCTGAACAGTGTTTTCCCATCTCCAGTTCCTGGCTGGCCTGTTTTTGGAGACTGAGTCTGGATTAGCATGCAACATCACTCTGAGGATGTCTGCATAAATGAGAAGGTGGTCTTTCTGGATGTGACAAAGTTAGAGTAAATGCTCAAATCCAAGGGCAGTAGGTTTTACCTGAAGTGCCATTGACTTTGGAAGGGCCACAGAGTCCTTCAGAAGCTGTTGGGGGGAGGGGTATGGGTCCATTCTTGTGTTGCTGTAAGACGGGGGTACGATGCTCCAGCCCCTCTGGACTAGAGCAGGGTGAGTGTGTGAAGTATCCCTGAAGTACGGTAACTTCCTAGCCGGAAGCATTTGTTTAAGCTTTAGTGGGAAATGTCATTCAGAATTTAACTTGAAGCAGTCTGCAGACGCAGAGTTGCATGTTGGTGCTTGATTTCAGTCTCCCTTTCTTTCCCAACAGCATGTTCTGCAGTCCTTGTGAGGGGCCTTGCCCCAAAATTTGTGAGGATGGGAAAACGAAGACCATTGACTCTGTCACATCAGCACAGATGTTGCAGGGATGCACAATTCTCAAGGGAAATCTGCTGATTAACATCCGCCGTGGAAGTAAGTGATTGTCTTCTCTTTATGGACCTCCGATAAGGCTACTTTTAACAATTTTCCTGTTGTTTGTCAGCATAATGATAAGAACATTAAAAGCTCAGCAGACTGTTTGCTTTCCAGCCCCGTAGCAGTGCTCCTGTTTGATTTGGCCCATGGTAGCACCACTCCAGCATACGGATGGCAGAGCTATTCAGCTACCAAGTTCTGAGGCAGTGAAAGCTGGTGTTTCTGTGAGCATTTTGGGCAAGACAGGGAACCAGGATCAGGCAGGGAGATGAGCAGTAGTCCCAAAGGAATAATAAAGGGCAGAGAAGGTGGAAAAGTCAAGAATCCTTGCATCTGGGTAGGTAAATAACTTGTCTGCAAGTAAAGCATGGTGCTGTAAGGCTGCATATCCTCACTTTTTAAGGCAGGGTGTGGTGCCTTGCTAAAACATGGAATCCAGAGTGCTGAGGGCTCGTATAAAGCCTAGTGCTGTGCCTCTGGATGGTCATCGTTAGTGAGCTGGCCACCTTTGTCACACGTCTTGAACAAGCTCTGTATTCAATTTGTCAGAGCAGTGATTCATCAGCCAGGGAAGTGCTGACAGTTGATGAGCTCTTTAAAAGCAGAGTAAAAATCACTGCTAGTTTTTATTGGAAATGTATCTCCCTATGGAAGGTTCCTTTCGGTTTCATGAATAAGGTTGAAAAATTGAGATGTATTTGATTCCCTTCCTCCTGATGAATGGAAACTTGAGGGTTTAGAAACAGCAGCATGGGGATTATTTCACTCTTGGTCCCACTACTACAGGTACAATCTTTCCTTAGAGGATAAGATTCAGTTACCTGGGGAAAATGTGGGGTTGGTTTTTGTTTTTTTAAGTGTTACCTTAAAGTGCTGAAGAGCAGCTCCTGTCTCCCATCTTGTTTGGTATGAGATCCAACCATTGGTGTTGGGTAATTGGTCTTCCCAGACATCTGTTAGGACTTTGGTTCGTTTATGGTGCCAAACACACCCCATAGCAGCTTCTCTCACCCTGAGTGTTGAAGAACTTCCCCCCACAACTGCAGAGTAATTCACAGGATAGTGACACCAGGCCATGAGCACGGGTCAGGGGTTGCAGGGGCTAAGGACTGCAAAGCTCAAGCCTGTGGAGGATGGGGTGTAGCAGGCCTGGGCAGGGACAGTACAGTTCCTGGGGAGGAGCACTACTACAGCTTGTTCTGTGGTTGTTTCGGTAATGTGTTGTAGGAAACCTTTGGTGAGTAGTGTGGAACGTGCTCCATGGCATGAGGACATCCTTACGGTTTTCTCTTTGCTGTTTCATCAAGAGTTCTCAGTTCAGTAGCCAAGGCTTTTTAGGTCACTGAAAGCCATGCTTTATGCCCCAGAGAAGAGCAGCAGCATACCTCCACCTCTTCATCCTCAGTCTCGTTCTCAGTTTTCCAGTGGAGCTTTCTGCTGGAGCTTTGCTCTGTAGCCGAAGAGCAGTTCCAGTCTCATGGATGTGTACATTTACACAAGGGTCTTTTCATCCTTGCCAGAATGCTGGCTCAACGTTTGGTGCTGGCTTCAGAGCGCACTGTCCATGGAAAAAGCAGGCGTACCAGTATGGAAAAGCAAGACTGGTTTTCCACTGTTGCTCTGTGGCTTTATTCTGCCCTTCAACCATCTGTCCGCACAGGCAACTCTCACGGGGGAAGGAATACCAGTGTCTGTCGTTTTCAAAAGCAACAAATACAACCTTTTACTGGGCTAATAGTGTGTTAAGCAGAGCAGCGGTTAAAGCTATGAATTCTGCAATAATGAAACTACCTTTTTCTTACTGTAGATAACATCGCCTCGGAACTGGAGAATTTTATGGGGCTGATTGAGACGGTAACAGGGTATGTGAAGATTCGTCACTCCCATGCATTAGTCTCCCTGTCTTTCTTGAAGAACCTGCGATACATTCTGGGAGAGGAACAGGTGGACGGGTAAGTGTTCAGATATTTGTATGTGAAATTCACTGTAATAGAAAGTCTCAGAGAATAAGTCTCCTAGTAAACGTTCACATACCATTTATAGAATCTTCTCTTCCACTGATAGGCAGTTTTTCTCCTCATGAACACCATTGCACATTATCACAGATTCACAGAGTGGAAGGGGTTGGAAGAGACCTCTAGAGATCATCTAGTCCAACC